>NC_047662.1:51874381-51946881 GCF_011762505.2 Arvicanthis niloticus
TGTCCTTCTTTGCTTTACAGCTGGTGCTTTTTCTAGGTCACTGTCTGTCTAGAACCCAGATAGATCTGTAGACTGACTTAACCTCATCCTCAGACAACCTGTTGGTGACTTCAGTTGTCTGTGTCCTGATGTGGCCAGACTCCCAGCTTCTGTATGTCCTCCCCCCTTATGAATGGCTGTCCCATCCCAACCCTCCTCTGTGAGTTATTCTCTGTGCCCCCATTTTAGATTTCTCCCTCTTCCCCAGAGTGAGGCTACTCACATGCTCCCATCCTGACATCTGCAATTGTTTATTGAATGTCAGAGTCTATGTGGTCGGTCACTCTTTTTTCATACTGTAACTCACCAAGCAGGGTGATGCTGGCCATGGTTAGTGCTGGGTGTGGTGGAGCCCAACCCACCCTCAGGACCCATACTGTGTTCTGAGAATTGCACTCAAGAGACTGATCCCATTCCATGTTTCCCTCCTGTAAATATTCCCCCAACAGGGAGGCACCTAAGTCTTCATGACTGGAGCAGAGGGTACCGGTGCTTTCTAGAGAGGCTCATGCAGAACGCTGGGTTATTATTGTCTCCTGGGCCTGCAATGGGACACAAGGGCAAAGTCCTAGAATAAGCTAGACATCAGATCTCAGCTCTGATATTAAAAAAAAGAAAAAAAAAAAAAAAAAAAAAGAGGCGTAGAGACAGAGTGATCACTCAAAGCCTGTATATTAAATGTATTTTCCCTTTGGAAAAAAAAAAAAAAAACGAAGAAGTTATGTTTCAACATAAAGGCAGCCTGTGTTTCATAGCTATTCTAATTTATGGGCCGTACATTCCTGTGATTGTCCTGAAGTGAATAGCCAAGTAAATAATCATGGAGAGCCACAGGTAAATCATGTGGAGGTGAACGGAGCCTGTCCGGGGCCTCCACAAATGGAACAAACATTATTTCCTAATTTTGCAGATTTCTTCATCTGAGCCCAGAAAACACCTCCTCTTGTTGGCTTTGAGGTTTGACACATTTTTCCACTCTCATCCTGAGGAGATTGCAGCAAGGTGAAACGTGAGAAGGTTTTAAAGCATCCTCCCCCACCCCCACCCCCCGCACATGCCCCTTCTAATTTCCCTTCTCAATTCAGAAAAAAATAATGCCATTCACTTCACTTCCACAGGTATTTATCTGGAGTTCCTGGCTTCTAGCAATGGAGGAAGGCAGGCTAAAGTCCAAACAGGCGAGACACTTGCCCACCCCACCTCCCAACACACACACAAGTGGAACCTGGATTCCATGTTAGTGTGTGCTAAGGGAGCTGCAGCATAGAATTCACCATTTTCTTTGTAGACTGATGACCTTAAGAAGTACATTCTCATTGCCTTCCCACCACTATCTGCACCATCTTCAGACTTTTTACTCCCGACCCTAACTGGAGGTATATGGGATGGGCCCTGTCGTCAATGGTTTGACTTCTCCAGCTTCAGTGGTCCAGAAGCAAACCCACACAGCTGCCCAGGCTTTCATTTCCAGTATGGCAGTCAACAAATGACACGGGAGAGTCAGCCCGCTATTCCAAACAAGGTTTTGTAGAATGATCTGGCCGACTTCAGGCTAGTGCAAAGGCCCCAGACATGCTGGCCGAAGGTTCCACGTGTGGCAGGTTAGATGGACTGAACACATTTTCAACTTACAAAATTCTAATTTTATCACATTTAGTAGTGTGGCTTAGATGCAAAATTCCTCGACAACCACAGGAACCAATATTTCAGAGCCAATGAGAGGAGGGCATTTTCTGGATGCAGATGAAAAAAAATCTACAAGACTATTGGAAAATGTTCCATATTAAGATGAAGAGCATTTACCTATTAAACATTATTTTCCAGCCTTCCTTGGGCCCCAGAAACCACCACCATTCTACTTTCTATGAATTTGGCTACTCAAATATGTCGTATAAATGGGATCAGACATGATGTCTTCTTTTTTGACTTGTTCATTTTCTGAAACATGTTTTTAAGGTTCATCCATGCAGTAGCATTGGTGACCTGGTTAATTTTATACATAGCCAAGTTGAACCAGCTAAAATAACTGTTTCCATGTTCATGTTCCCAAGGGACATGCATGTTCATATGAAGTCACAGCTCTGACTGCAATGTACTCCTCAGTCAACACCACCCACAAGGCAGATAGACCAGAGTAGCTTCTCAGGGGACTAAGACCCCTGAGGAGACACTGGGCACTGATGCAAACCCACAAGTTAAGTGCTAAGTCCATACAGGGTACAGATGGGCAAGCAGACTAGCGGCTGAGGCAGGGAGGTCCAGGCAGAGGTAAATGGGAAGTGAGGCTTTCATGAGAACTTGAAGAGAACATGTTATGAAGCATAATAAGAGAAAGCTGTTGAGCGCACGCATTCCAGAACAGCATGGAATGAGAGCATACTCCATGACAGACTGTCTGGCTCATTGTTTCATTCTCAGTGCTTGCCACAACCACAACTGTGTGCTACTTGAGTAATAAGAACAAAGCCTAAGGTAGGGATATTAACCCAAGTGAGTATAAGAAACAGTGACTAGGGTCAGCACAGAAGGCATTGAAGGTGGTTGGCCAGGGGAATCTGTAAGTGTCCCTCAACCATGTCTAGTCTAAGTGCCACTGGAATGTAATAACATGTACCCAGCTGGGCCATAGAAATGGAACTCCTGAGTCTTCGCTTGGTGTATGCACACGGTAACATCTTGCTTAGAAGTCTTGTTTTGTGAAACCACTTTCAAGTGGTAGAGAGTAGAGGGACAGGTGATCATTCAGCAATCAAACAGAAGAGTGATTGGGATTGAGAGGGGGAAAGAAGATCCTGAGGCCACCGTAGGAGAGAAGATTACAAAAATCTAGAGAACTTGAAAGTGCTGGAAGAGAGTCAGAAGGCAGGGATGATGACAAATGCCAAGGCTGGGTGATTGGCTGCAGATGGAGGTTTGGGGGAGGAGACGTTGTCCGTCCTTGTGGAGGGTGTGATTGGAAGGCAGTCCTAGTTTCCACATTTGAAGAGGAAGCAGAGCTCTGGGCTTTAATCGCTGCCAGGATGTCATCTGCCTCCAGGAAAATGTAGATACGGCAAGGGGAATGACGAAGGTCATAAGAACACAGGAATTGAGAAGAGGATGGGGAGGGAAGAGAAGAGGCTGGCTTTGCATTTAGGACAAAACTCATTCCGGCTGATTTAGAACCAGGTGTTTATTACAAGGTGGCAGAGTTGTTTCATGGAACCCAAGAAAGTAACTAAAATTGCAGGAAGAATGGAACCCAGCACTAGAGAGCTAAACAGGACCAGAGGTTACTTTCTTTCCCTTTCCCTGTGGGTACTCACCTCCAACCAGTGCCCACCCACCCTGCATGCACTAGTTTAACCTTTGCTCTCCTCTCTCTTCATCAAGAGCCATCAGGAGTACATCTGTCCAATTCAAAAGGCTAGTAGAAAGTAGCTTGTGGTTTCTTGGGTGGAAGACTATAGGACTGGTCTGTCAGGGATCTCTAGGCTGGTGGCACCTCACAGTATAAATTTGGCTACTGAGCCCAGCTTCCTGGACCAGGAGGGAAGGACCAGCTGGGCAGATTCCATAGCATCTCACAGCTGGAACTGGCCATCAAAGGACACCCAGCCCAAACTGAACCAGTCAGAGCCTGTCAGGTCTTAGAGGCTAGAAACATTCAGAGAATCAAAGCCAGAGACAGCTAAACAGTCCTCCAGGAACTAGGATGTCTACGAATGTGTGGTTGTCTCTAGGTTACATGGTAACTGACTGCAGAAGTGTTCTGTAGGGTGAGTTCTCAGCTATGCAAACACATCCCCAGGGGCACTACCATCTACAACGAGTCACTGAGATGAACTCACAGCACAAGCTTCGTAAGGGGTTAAGATCTTTCTTAACCACCCTAACTTCAGCCCTACCTCTCTCATCCCTTCTCTGTTATCTAGTCATGGACTAAATAGGGGAGCCCAGGAATGCCCTAAAATCAGATGCAGATTTGAATGGGGTAGACAGAATTTATATGTAGATTTTTCTAGAAAGAAAATTCATTCAAGGAGACCATGACTAAGAAGAACCTAAGAAGCAGTGATTTGAACAGATATGGTTTGAAGCATTTTATCATAAGTGTATGAAACATAGAAATAAAGAGAAAAGTGGGAGAAAGAATTGAGGTCTACATAGCTGTTAGGGCTAAACTTTGACCTTGAGCTTCTTAGCAGGCAGAGAAGCCTGCCAGAGTTTAATATGACTGAAAACCCTCAATCCCATAAGAGAAATAACGCTGTGTCTACTAGTAATTACTGGAAGAAATTTCTCAGCAAGCAAAAATATCACAAAACTAAAGTCATTTATAAGAGCAGTGATAATAACTGCTATTTATTATAAATGAATTCGTAGTAGGCACCAAGTTAGATTATGTAATCCATTTCAGTCAATCCTGGTAAGAATCTACTGTTCTTATGCCTACATGATGGCAAAGCACAGAGAAGTAGGGAGAGTGGCCTCTGTTGTCACAGCTGGAAGTAACCATCAAAGAATACCCAGCCTTATCAGCCAAGGCCTAACTAAGTCTACACTCCTAGCTACTGCAGACTGATGGATCCTTAAAAATAAGTAGTGGTGAGGAGAGTGTGGGGTGGATAAAAGTAGCCATGACCCACCCCAGGGCAGCCTTCAACTCAGCAGGGTACAAAGACCTACAAAATACGTTAGAATCATTACCACATCAGAAGTGGTAATGATAATAGCTGTTGCCATTTTTAAAATGTTTGTTAAGATTTATTTATTTTATGTATATTAGTACACTGTTGCCCTCTTCAGACACACTAGAAAGGACATCGGATCCCATTACAGATGGTTGTGAGCCACCATGTGGGTGCTGGGAATTGAACTCAGGACCTCTAGAAGAACAGTCAGTGCTCTTAACTGCTGAGCCATCTCTCCAGACCCAGCTGTTGCCATTTTAAAAACTTTAATATTGGCATCTCTTTTGATTCCTCATATCTTCTCTTGTTATTGAAAACCAGTTTTACTAGGCCAAATCCACTCATCACCTGGATTTTGAAGTCCTGAATGACTGGAACCTTCTCTGGCATCGTTTTCTACTAACACCCCAAGTGGGATGAGGCTGCCATTTAAATAGTGACAGTGTCTCTTAGATGGTGCGGAACAGATGGAGGTAAAGTGGGAAACTTGAAGGAGTGAGTGAAGGAGATTATGGAGGCAAAGCCAGCAGGATGTGGACTGGAAATAGATGCAGGACGAGGGACAAGACAGAGCAGAGGCCGGATGTTGGGAAGTTGAGGTGGATGCCTACGAACACTGGTCAGATGGCAGCGGCCTGGAGTGGTGTTGAGCTGCCAGGAGTGTGCAGGTATAAATCTGGAGGTAAGAAGTCACAGGGAGCACTGGAATCATTAAAATGCAAGGAGCTGAAGTAGAAGAGGCACAGCCCTTGAGGGATGAGAAGAAGGAGAGGGGACCTGTGAGAGTCAGAGGAGAAAAGGAAGGCTTTTGTGCTGAGGATGCCAGAAAGCCAGAAGCCACTCACTGAGGAAGAGGCAAGAGGAAAGCCTGTTATCTGAAATGTCAAAGAATAGAATAAGAAACTTGTGTTCAGTAACAAGAGATGGGGGAGAGATGGGAGATATCTATAAAGAAAAAAAAGCAAGCTTATAGAAGGTTCTGGAAGCTGTGGGTACAGATAAAAATGGAGGTAATTGGGGTAAATTACTCATCAGAGAGCTCCTGCAGTGAATGGAAGAAAAAAAGACAAAATATTGGGTAAATGGGTGATCAGGGTCAAGAGAATGGTTCTTTTCAACTGAGAGAAATCTCTGCTGTGAATGGAGAGAAACATGAGCAACATTTTGAGGTTGGGCATAGGGGATTTTCTAGAGCCTGGTGGGTGTTCCCCATGTAAAACCAAGATGGCACATTTGTGCTTTAATCTTCTGGGATTTTTCCTTCTAGAGAGGCATATGCTCTGATCCTACATAGAGCAAATTGTGTGGGGTAAGGCCGGTGTCTGCCTCCCTCCTCTGCATCACTAGATAATCAAAGAATCCTGTTAGTAAGTGCTGTGCAAGAAACGGATCCACAGGTGCATGAAGAAATCCGCCTCCATGTTTTCTATGAGTCAAAACCATGGGCAGATTCTGTCCTTCAACAAGCTTTGAAAATACAGCTCTGGGCTCCCTGTGTTCTGCCCTTGGGTTTCTGTACAGTATGGATAATAGCTCAGTAGACGGTCAATAAGCACAGTGTGTTCTATCCACTGTTGCCTGACTTAACACAAGAGCCATCCGAGGAGGAGCTTGTGTGAAGGTGACACTTGCCCTCACCAATGTTGTCTAAGGAAAGACTCATCTTCCCTTAAGTGTCGCTCCTCCCTGTGTTCACATATCACTGTGCTATAAATGACGAGGAGGAGGGTTTGTAAATCAAGAAAAAAGGCCCTGCTTTCAAGCACTCGTTAATTATGTAGGATAGATATCTCAGCCTAGTTCATTTGGACAGGACAGTGGGGAACCATTTCATCTCCTGGATATCCCCACCTGTGCCTAAAGAGTTCTCAAGGAGATAACTCAACATGAGGAGTTTATAACTTCTAGGCCTTTTCCCTCCTCATGCCAGGATAGATAGGAATGTCAGGCAGGTTGGGTCCCTTACTGGATTTTGTGAGAATATTTTGGAGATTGTCATGGAATTGAAAGTTTTATTTATTTAATTATTTACCCCCCTCACCCTGTTTTGTAAACAATTCCATACTTCTTGTATGATTATTTAAATTAGATCAGGGGAATGTAAATTGTAAAAGATGACACAGGGTCTGGGCACTGGAACCACAGCAGAACTGAGTACCCTACAGCGCTTACCATGAAGCACCGCACTCACCAGAGGGTGGATTCGCACCAAGATCTCAGAGCTCTAACAGCCAGAGCAGAACGGACATATCTGCTCAGCCCACCATGCCTCTTCAGCACCCATGACACAGGTCCTTAAGATCCAGTGAGGTGGACATCCTGGGCCAAAGTTCCTTGTCACAGAGCACCCTGTGACGAAATGAAGAGCATACGGAACAAAAGACAGACTGCATTCCACATGACTCCATTCCTCAGCAGTAACGTAGCCATCAACATCCTATCAAGCCAGATATGGAGGCACTCACCTGAAGTCCCCTCTCTGAGAGATCTGAAGGACAGTCTCAAGTTGGAAGGTAGCCTGGGCTACACAGTGAGTGTCAGCACAGACTGAGTCATACAGTAGGATCTTGTCTCAAGGACAAAGAGCTTCCTAATAAAGAAGAAACCTATAAAAAACAGTACTTTGTGGATCCTATGATGTAGCCAATGGTTCAGTTTACATTGGGAGTCTACTGCAGAGCACACTGACCTATGGGAGAAATGCTGACTCAAGGTTCCATTCCCATCTCTGTCATCACACAGAGGAGTGACAGTTGCTTTGATTTTGATCACCACCACTCTACCCAATTACCTATGTGGTCTGATGACCTTGCGTATATCAGTTTATCAATCAACCTAATGACTGACATGACCCCAGTATACAGATGCAACATCCATCACCACACTTGGGGCTGAACAAGTAGGTGATAAATATAGAGCCTTCTATCAGGTCCTTGGGCAATAACTTTGGACAAGGAAGATTCTTCTCATCAAATGTTAAAAAGAGGGTACTCCCTAGATCCTGTTCTAACCCCTCGATTCTATGTTATGATTTTGTGAAAATTAAAATAGAACTTTCAGACCAAAGAATGTGAATACTAAAATCACCCTGTTGCTCTGAGTTAATCTCAGTCAAACTCATGTGTGCACCCTTAGACCTATTATATTAGACCTAATATAACTTTAAAAAATAAAAACAAGAAGGAAGTTGGTGAAAAGTTGTAACAGGTAACAACACTCCTCTTACACCCCTGGCCAACATCGCCTGCTGGCTACCACCCCGTCTTCTTGGATGAGAGCCACTGCCCAACCCTGCCTTGGTCTGAGCAGGCCCTAGCACAGGGGACTCAGACCTGCAACAACCACTAATGGTAGCCCCTATCCACTCGCCTCTCTTGCGCTGTGCTTCAAGCCGTTCTTATGCTTCAAAAGCCTCATGATGTCCCTCCCAACTGCTCCAGAAATCTACTTAAAGAAATGTTTAGATGGCCAATAATGGCAAATCTTTTTCCAGGAAGACAGAGTAAATAACATTTAAATCATGTTTAAGTTTCCCGGGCTTCATTGTTTCTGAGGCATCCCTTATGACTGTGAAGTGCCAGAACATCACCTTGTGAACACTACTGTTTCCATTTCTACATCTTTTAGAGGTGATTAGCATCTTCATTTTACAGAGGAAGAATGCAAGCTGAGGGGAGTAAATGAGAAGCTTAGCCAAAGCCAAGCAACTAGACGGCTGAGAAATAGGGACTTAACCCAGGTTTCTGAACCTAAGACTGGCATACTTTTACTATACCCTGCATCCCAAGGAAGCAAATGCCATTTCACAAACTCAACACATGGTAGGATGGGTAAGATTTGTGGAATGGCTACCAAGAAACTAGAAGATGATTTGCATGGTAATGTGTTTGGCTGTCTTGTCTGAACTGTCTTTCTGTTGTAGTTTGTTTGGATCAACAGCCCCCACAGGGCCCTGTGTTAAATGATTCATCTCTGGGGAAGCTGCTGGGATATGTTAAAACTTAAGGAGGTGTAACCTATAGGGAGATCTTTAGGTCATTGGGGGCTACCCTTGAAGGGATAGTGAGACGCTCAGCTCTTTCTTTCCCTCCCCTTGCTTCCTGGTTCATCAAGTAAGAAGTACTGATCTATTAAATGCTCCCAACACCATGTGTTGCTTCATGAGAGGCCTGAAAAAAATGGGCCACTTGACCATTGACCAGAACCTTTTAACACCATGGATCAAAATAAACCATTTCTCTTGTAAATACACACACACACACACACACACACACACACACACACACGCCATCAGAATCAGTTGGTAGAACTGATGGTCGCCCACATCAGTTTGTTACTGGAGTGTGAAAGCAACCTAAGACATTTTTCTGGACTTTAGCGACTTATAGCCCCATTGAGGAGGGAGGAGACTCAGATCCTTGGGACAAGTTCAAAAACGCTCACTTGCACTTTCCTTAATACCCAAGGAATTTGGTCTTCAGATTGTACCATGGGGAGGTCTGATGGGACAGTCTGACTCAGGAGTAAGACAAGCTCAGTCGGGTACTAAGACTGGTCTTGGCTGCTTCCAAATCAGTGAGATTGGAAAGTCAAGTTGTTCAATTGAGTATAGGCCTGCTGTGTGCAAAGGACCATGGTCAAAAACGATTCAGTTTCCCACCGGTCACCAGTTCCATTGCCATTCCTGTGTCCATTCCTCTCCATCCCAGCACTCAAACTACTAAAGATACCTCAAGCCAGATGATAATGCTGGTTCCAGAGTCAGCTGGAACCATGGAATTGGGGCCAAGAGGGCCTCCAGACTCTACTTTTGTGGTGCAAATGGGGCCTATGACAAGGCCTCCAAGTCCATGCTTAGCTGAATCCATGACCTGAGGAAGTATACGTGGTTTCTTAATGCCACTTCCTTGAATGAGAAGACAAACAATATCCCCAGCCCTAAGCATTAGCTATTAGAGAATTGGCTCAGCAGGTAAAAGCAGGTGCTGCTTTTACAGAGGATCCAGGTTCAGGTTCCAGCTCCCCCATGGTAGCTCAAGACCATTCTCCAGTCCCAGGAGACCCAGTACCCTTTCTGGCCTCCATAGGCACTGCATGCGTGTGAACACAGACACATAAGTAAGCAGAATAGTCATACACATAAAACAAAAATGAAATTTTAAAAATCTTTTTTTCCAAAAGCAGTGCCTCTTAACCTGGGGTCATATATGAACGTGTTTAGTGGTGTGACAAGACCAGGACATTAGGTTAAATAAAAAACTGCCATTTTGTACATTTTAAATGAGGGGTTGTCTACTATCCTTTATTTTACATGATTCATGAAAAACTAGAAAAGTAAGGCTTAGGTTTAATGGTGGTTGTTATGTTCTTCAAACATGGAACTGTTGGTTCATTGGTCCATTCTACCCCTCTTTCTTTCTTTTAAATGTTTCTTAATTATTTTATGTACATGGGTTTTTGCCTGCATGTGTATTTGTGCATCACCTGTGTGCAGTACCCTTGGAGACCAGAGAGGGCACTAGATCCCTGGAACTGGAGTTACAGATGGTTGTGAGCCACCCTATGGGTGCCAGCAATCAAACCTGAGTCCTCTGGAAGAACAGCAAGTGCATTTAATCACTGAGCCATCTCTCCAGACCTGGTACAATGTTAACCCTACAAGTGAGCTATATCCAACATGTAGAACAATGGATCCACACAGAAATGGCCATTGAGTACTTGAAGAAAGTGGTGAAAGCATGCACTGAAAAGACGGCGAGCAGCCCATTCAACAAATGGTGCTGGAAGAACTGGATGTCCATCTGCAGAAACAGGAAACTAGATCCATATCTCTTACCTTGAATAAAAATCAATTCAAAATACATCAAAGACCTCAATTTAAAACCTGAAACACCAAGACTGCTAGGGAGAAACACTTCAAGATACAAACAGAGGAAAAACTACCTGAAAGGACCCTGGTAGCCTAGAAAAAAATTTCAAGAATTAGCAAATACAAAGTTAAAATCTTCTGCACAGCAAACAAAACTGTCAACAGAGAGAACAAATAGCCTATAGAATGGGAAAAGTCACCAGCAGGATGACTCAGAAGATACAGCTGCTTAATGACAAGCCTGATCACCTAAGTTCCATTGCTAGGACCTACACAGTAGGAAAAAAAAGCTAATTCCTGAAAGTTATCCCCTAACTTCTGCATGCACACACACACACACACACACACACACCTGTATACACAATAAAGACCCAAAACTGTAATTTTTTAATAGGAAAAAAAATCTTTGCCAGCCATATTTCAGACAGAAGGTCTAGAAGGACATCTAGAATATACAAAGAACTGTAAAAATTAAAGAATTCAGCTGCCAATTAATGATAAAGTGAATAGACAACTCTCAAGAGAAGAACCCAAGTAGACAGTAAATATTTTTTACGGTGTTTGGTATCTTTAGCCACCGGGGAAGTTCAAATTAAGATCACTCATGAAATTCCATTTACTCAAATCAGAACACTGTCTCCATAAAAACAAAGGAGGAGAAATGCTGCTGAGGATGCTGAGGATGCTGAGAGGATGCTGAGGATGCTGAGAGGATGCTGAGAGGATGCTGAGGATGCTGAGGATACTGAGGGTGCTGAGGATGCTGAGAGGATGCTGAGGATGCTAAGGATGCTGAGAGGATGCTGAGAGGATGTTGAGGATGCTGAAGATGCTGAGAGGATGCTGAGGATGCTGAGGATACTAAGGGTGCTGAGGATGCTGAGAGGATGCTGAGGATGCTGAGGATACTGAGGATGCTGAGAGGATGCTGAGGATGCTGAGAGGATGCTAAGAGGATGCTGAGGATGCTGAGGATTCTAAGAGGATGCTGAGAGGATGCTGAGGATGCTGAGGATACTGAGGGTGCTGAGGATGCTGAGAGGATGCTGAGGATGCTGAGAGGATGCTAAGAGGATGCTGAGGATGCTGAGAGGATGCTGAGGATATTGAAAGGATGCTGAGGATGCTGAGGATGCTGAGGATGCTGAGAACGGCAAATGCTGCCTACTGCTGTGGAGCATAAGCCAGCACAGCTCACACCAGAATCACTATGAAGGCTTCTCAAAAGAGTAAAACAAGAGCTGTCATATGGACTAGCTCTACAGCACCTCCTGGGCATATACCCAAATTACTCTATGTCCAGCCACACAAATACTCATACATCCATGTCCATCGCTGCTTTACACAACTACAAGGAAATGCAATCAGAGGAACCAACCATCAACAGACGAATGGAGAGTGAAAATATGGTACACATGTACAGAATGAAACTTGTAGGAAAATGTATGGATGGAGAAATATTACATAACCCTGACTTAAAAAACAAATACTTCATGTTCCCTCTCTCATATGCAGATCTTAGCACTTGCTCTCTCTTTCGCTCTTTCTCTCTCTCTCTCTCTCTCTGGGTGTGCGTGTGTGTGTTACCTAACTAGAACGGGGGCATAAGACAGGAAGGAGTGTTGAGGAAGGTGGGGACATATGCTATCAAACACGTGTGACTTGAAAGTAGATGTGAGGACACTGAGGGTGGCAGCAGACATGGAAGGAGAAAGGAGATGAAAAATCAAACCAACTTATATTTGGTTGAAATGCCATAATGATACCCACTACTTTTTATGTTGATTAAACTTGGCCTGAGGTTTCTTTCTGGAGCACAGGTGGAAAAAGGAGAGAACTGATTGCCAAAGTCATGGTCTATCTCTATATACATGCAGGCACCTGTTGGCTCTCTCTCTCTCTCTCTCTCTCTCTCTCTCTCTCTCTCTCTCTCTCTCTCTCATACACACACACACACACACACACACACACACGAATGTTAAAACATTTTAAATCTAAGGATTTTTAAGTGAAAAATTGTAGAAATTTGTAGAATTTAAAGATGTAGGGGAATAAGCAATCAACATATTAAAAGATTAAAGAGCCACAGGGGTGATGATTGCTCCTGGGGTTTTTCTGGTTGCCCCAAAGGGTCCGACATTACAAACTTGGTTCCTTGTCCATGGGCGGTGATGGGATATTTCAGAGCCAGAGCCTAGCAGAGGGTCTTCTGGTTGCCAAGACAAGCCCTTGAAGTGATCACTGGGACCCTGGTGCATTCTGCTTCCTTTCTTGCTTTTTCCATGACTTAAATAGCTTCCCACCATGGTGTGCTGCCTGGCCACAGGTCCCAGAGCAACTGACCATAAATGGAAACCTCTGAAACTTGAGTCCAATAAACTCTTCTTTTAAGTTAATTATCTTAAATACTTGGTTACAATAATGGAAAGAGGAATAGCAATTACTAGTATTTACTGTGATGTGGGAAATTCATCTGTCCTTCCTTTCTTCCTTTCTTCCTTTCTTCCTTTCTTCCTTCCTCCCTCTGTTCCTCCCTCCCTTCCTTCCTTTCTTTCTTCCTTTCTTCCTTCCTTCCCTCCTTCCTTCCTCTGTCCCTTCTTCCTTCTTCCTTCCTTCCTTCCTTCCTTCCTTTCTTTCTTTCCTTCTTTCTTTCTATCTCTCTTTCTCTTTTTCCTGAGAGAGGGTTTCTCTGTAGCTCTGATTGTCCTGAAACTTGTTCTCTAGACCAAGCTGGCCTGGAACTCAGAGATTCGCCTGCCTCTGTCTCCCAATTGCTGGGATTAAAGGTGTGTGCCACCACTGCCTGGCTTGAAAAGCACTTTCAATAACACCATTCTGTTTACTCTCTGCATTTATTTTATAGTCAACCATCAACCAAATGTTAAGCACCTTCTAGGTCACAAATTAGTTACATATACATCACCACCAGCAGCAGCAGCAAATACCAACAAAAACAAAACCTGTGGCCCAAATTCAGATCTATTTTTTACAACTTGGCTTTGTATAACCCAGAATCTATAAATGGGTTCTATATATTAAAAGGCTTATTTTTTGTTTGGAAGGGCATGTGCACGCACATGTGTGTGTGTGCGTGTGCCTATGTGCACGTGCTTGCATGTGTGTTAGAGAGGATGACATATACGGACTGGTGTGATGGATGGTGAGGGGAGAGATGCCAATGACACCAGCACTGAGTGTGGCTACAAAGGAGAATGACTTGGGAAGTAAAGACTCATCCCACATCTGTCTCACACTTACTTGTGGACTGGAATAGCCTCCCTAAACTTTTCTAAGGTAGCCACCATTTCTTTCCCACAATGAGGAATGGGATGTTCAACTCTCCTTTACTGTGTATTTATGAGTTCTTTAACTAACATGGGAGCCCCAAAATAAGGACATATATTCTAGTATGAGGTTTAAAATTCCTGAATGTTTTATTCTGTTGTTGTTGGTGGTGGTGGTGGTGGTGGTGGTGGTGGTGGTGGTGGTGGTGGTGGTGTTATTATTATTATTATTATTATTATTATTATTATTATTATTATTTCTGGTAAAAATTTAAGAATAAGGCTTTGAAAGGACGGGAGATCCTTAGGTGCACAGTACCAGGCTGCAACAAATGGACAGAACAGAGGACTCACCTCCCGATGGAAAATCAAGGTGTGTTGTCCCTGTTTTAGGGACAAACATAGAACTGCCATTTCACTTTAAGCAGAAAGGCATTTTCTGTTTTAGTATCCCAATACAAAAAGAGAAATAGGTTTCTGTAGGACAGTCCAGTGGAAAGAGGGGCGAGGGTTCCATTTTAAAATGCTCATTGCGATGAAAAACTATAACGTCCAATGTGAGCCAATTCATTGAGGCCTTACATTCATTTGTCGAGAACGGTGCGGGCAGCGAAACCCCTCAGAGCCAATCCGGAGCGGCAGGATGGAAAGGTCAGCCCCTGCTGGGGAGGTGCGACTATCCGACTTTGTTAAAATGATGGTATTCGACAGAAGTTACATCTGAGGTCAAGTGACCGCAATAACAGGGACAAGAAGAGCTCTCAAATCATTCTCAGGGATGAAAATGACAGGGAGCTGACATCATATCTGAGGTGAGATGAAACTCAAATCCTCGGCAGCTGCACACTTCACCTGCTGATGGGCAGCCTGACCCCACGAATCTCATAATCATACGGAGTCAAGAGGGGAGAGGAGCCTCCAGCAACACGAGGCTCCGCTCCTGCACCTGTGGGGAGTGACGGTTGGTCTCTGCTTCAGAGATGATGTTGTTAAAAGTTTCAATACACGGCTTGAATCCTTCCAAATCAATGTCTGATTAGAAAAATTGGATTTCACCTACAGGCATGGAGTCTCTTCCCTTATGTAATTTTTCTCCACTCTGGGGATTTCTTAGCTAACATTTTCTGCAATAAAATGTGTGTTTTAGTTCAATGACTGTCTTGATGTTATTTAAAGGTTCCACCCAATTCCATTCAAGATGTAAGAATGGTCTCTAATCTGGGTTAATCTTCTAGTTTCAAAACTACGTAAGGAGCTCAGGGAGGTGGGCCAGGGAGAAACAGATTAATTACAGCCCTGCGTCCTCTGACTATGGTGTATGAGAGGGAACCAGTCTAGGTGGTTGAATATATTAACCCATGATAAAAGACTTGAGACAAGGAAGCCCAAACCACATTTGAATGTAAAGCAAGTGTTAAAATTAAAAACTCAAAAGAGAAAATATTACCTTTAGCCAGCTGTTACAAAACAATGATCCATGCTCCACCCTCTCTCCCTTGTATTTGTTCTGATAGGAGACTCAGTTGGTATGGCAGCCTGTATTTCTATCAGTGTGCTCAAAAAGAAGTGTGTGTGTGCGTGTGTGTGTGTGTGTGTGTGTGTGTGTGTGTGTGTGTGTGTGTGTATGTGTGTTTTATTGAAAAGAGAGGACACCTAGGTGTGGCCCATTTGCATAACCACAAACTGCTGTGCCTTCCATGTACACCAGGCTTCTCTCCCTGCCAATAAGTTTCAGCACCCCAAAGCCAATAAATACAGTTGTCAGGGGGGGGCGGGGGGGGGGGATGAATCAGCATGTATTTAAATCAAAGACAGCTGTGAAAGACTACACTAGCTCCGTTCCCGGACCTGTCAAACCACTGAAGAGATTAAACATCTGACCCTCTTCATCCCCAACATTGTTCCACAAGAGACATTTCTGTCACTATCCCTGCCACTTGGCTTTCAAAGATGCCACAAAGCCTCGGGCGACCTCTGCTACATTTCAGTGTTGTTTATTGATTTCTGACCTAGTGCTTAATAGTTTTCCCAGTCCCCCTGAATGGCTTTTGTAAGCAATGGGGTTTGTGCATCTCTCCGATCAATACCTTTTATATTTACAATAAAATTGAAACTGCTTCTGCTGGGGGCACAGCCCAGCATTTGTCATCCTTCAGAGAGGGAAAACTATGTCATTATCTGAATTAAAACATTTATTTCTGATTAAGAGAGTGTCCTATCTCATTAATTTTTCCCTTTCCAATAGAACGGGAATAGAACCCTATTGATTTTTGCACTTTTACACATCTCCACTGCTGGGAAGATAATTGAGAAGTTAGCCAGAATAAATGAAGTTTCAAGTCTAGTGGGCCAGCCAATACCTTCCAAATTCAAGGTGTTTTTATGAAGCTGGATTTTAATTTGTTGGCAAGCTGAAGCAGTGGGACTTATTCGGCTGAGTAAATTGGATTAAGGGCAGACTCGGCCCACAGCATGTCTCAGGGAACACGGAGGGCCTGGCTCCCCGTGGACAGCGCAGCCTTCCTTGGGATTTATGCTAAGACAGCTTCCAAATTGCCCTCTTCGAACTCTGACTTGCTTCAGGAAGTGTGGATCACTGACCCAAAAGCCTATTAACTTGTGTGTTTCCCTTCCTCGTGCCCGTCACCTTAAAAACAACCAAGATCTAATCACAGTTTGAACTAGACCTTCAGATTGTCGGCACCAATTGATTACACTTTATTACAATAATGGGACCAAATCCAAGCTTCATTAAAAGGAATTCCCTCTGCTTAGAATCCTTTATTCCGGAGACCTTTCTATTACAGGCCCTTATGGCACGCACAGGGAATACTGCTCACTCTGATATTTTTCTCATTAGGAATTAACAGTCGTTTGTTCTTATTTCCATGCAGAGCCTCAAGACCTGTCTGTTACAAAGAAGGCTCCAAAACACACAGCCTCCAGGCAAGGAGGACACAGGGCTGCAGAGGAATGAAGCCCCAGCCAGCTTTGGTAATGTCTTAATTTGTTGCTTCCTCTGTAATTTATTTACCACTGGCCCACTGCTTTTAACATTCACGTTCATGTCCGTGTGTCTTCAGCCCCTTTAGGAAAAACAGCCTTCATCCTCTCATTAAGAATGGTGTTGAAGGCTTTGCCTTGGTGATATTGCTCAAGAGGCCTTTCAGGGAAGAAATTTACAAACCACCTCCCCTGATCGTCTGCAAATAGTGATGATCAGCAGAGGGAAGAGTTGGTCCAGGAGTGAGACTGAGCAGTTCCCTTCACACCACGAGTTGAGGTCAATATGAAGATCATAGCTCCTCTGAGAAGTAAAGGAAGGGCTGGAAATTAGGGAAATGGTAGACTTCGGACTGGATCTATGTGACTACAGAGCAGCCTGTAATGGGTAGGCATGCGCATGCATGTGTGCAAGTGTGCCTGTGTGCATGTGTGCATGTGTGTGTGAGTCCATGCGTGTGTGCGCATGCACCATGCGTGAGTGTGTGTGTAAGGTGTGCAAGTGTGCCTGCGTGCATGTGTGTGTGCATATGTGCATGTGTGTGTGCATGCGTGCAGGGTGTGCAAGTGTGTATGTGTGTGTGTGTGTGTGTGTGTGTGTGTGTGTGTGTGTGTGTTTGCAGACAAAAAGGAAAAGAGTCATTTCAGAAGTCCTAGTTACTAAAAGAAAAAAAGAAAGAAAGAAAGAAATGAACACAGCAGATTAAAAATGCTGTGAAAGTAAAGGACTTAATTTCCAACCGCATTTTAATTCATGGTCCAAAGTACCAAAGTATGCAAAGGTTGAATACATTCATCACAAACAGTTCTGTTTTCTCTCTTTACACCAATGAGGAATTGCAGGATTACCAATGACCTTCCTCCCAATGAAGCTCCGTAATTATGGTCATTCATTATACAACGGAGATGAATGGATGGGATTTACATAGAATAAAAATATTATTTAACAGCTGTGTTACTGATGTGTGAAGTGTAATTTTAATTTATTTAAATGCTATAAATATATTGGTAATGTATTCTTTTCAAATTAACCTCCTGAACCACAACTGGGAAAGGTTCAATTAATATTGTGCTAAAAATCTATTTTTTCATGTTGTATAAGCTGTGTATGGCTGGAAATGTACATAGCTCTGATGCCTGGCATGCTTTAAAGGTGTGTTTTACTTTTCTCCTCAATTCATGACTTCAAGTTAAAACTGAGTGTCTTTTGGAATCATTAAAAAAATATATCTTCCTTTAAAGGAAGGATCCCTATTAAAGTTTAGAATTCTTTTTCATATAAATTACAAAGGTAATAATGATTTGAGTAAAATTCTATTTATATTCATTGGACATATCACAATATTCTTAATATTTGTTATAGTTCCACCGAGATGATAAAATGGAGCTAGTCTGTAAGCCAACAACACGCTCTAATTTACTTAGCATGGTTAGTGTAATCTCAATAAGCCTGCAAAGGATATATATATATATATATATATATATATATATATATATATATATATCGTGTTGACTCTCTTGCTATCAAAAGCATAGTGGACGTCCACATACAGAGATAGAGTCATGTATTTTATTTGGGATTTACCTCCTTTGTATTCTGTCCCTTTGCCCCTGGCTGTCATTATTCCATGCTCATCGACAGAAGAGTTATAGTTTGCAAAAACCTATCAGGTAGGCTGGACACTAGATAATTGAGGTGGTGATCAGCCCCAGAGAAAGACAATTGATAGTGATGGTGTCAGAGGCTGCACCTAACAAGATCCGTACCCTCTGTCTCCTTTAGCCTTTCCCTGCAATGGACAGAATATGGAATAACATGGACATGTCTGGTGTGCACCTCGAGCAGGCTGGCGGTGCATGATACTCCTTTTAAGTGCAATAGGATGGGGGTGTCTTCTGACATCAAGGAGGGTTATTAAATAGAAGTGTGCACTGTTAAAGGATGATCTTGACCCTCAATACATTTTTATCAAAGTCAAAAAATGTTTGACACCACTGAACAGACCCACATAGGCAACAGGCAACACTTCAAGAAATTTCAATATATTCATTTCTAAATCTCTGGCAGCCTGTAGGATTCCTGGTGATCAATACTAGATGGATGTTATGTGTACTCTGAAATGATATTTGGAAACAAGGTGGTTGGCCAAATCTTAGTAAGAACATGCTGAATGAAAAATAAAATTTAAAATTGCATTTCTAAACGGTGATTTCTTAAGTTCACCTGTGCTCTAACTTGATTTGGCAGAGATTTTCCTAAGAGGTTTTTCAATGCACCCTCATTTTTATTAAATGCTGGGACTCGTCAGCTGGAGGAAATTTTAGTGTCTAGATGAAAACCCGTAAAAGCAGACCCTGGGGTGCCTTCTAGATTCTAGCAGATAGCTACCTGGCCTCTCAGGTTGTTTTCTTCCCACACTGTTTGTCTTTCTGCTCCTACCTTTTTTTTTTTTTTTTTTTTTTTAAAAAAACACTGAGAGACATCTCCCATCTCTCTCCCATCCCCAACCTTCCCAAGAATTTTCAAGTCTGAAATACTGCATATTATCACACCCTAATTGCAGCGACAAAAACTAATGCAGCCCACTGACAATGGACTCAAACTAGAAAGAATGAAGACAGCCCTGGTTCTGCATGGCTATTAAACACCCTATAGTCTATATAAAAATATGCCAAGTTGAGGCTTAACAGTAATAAAATAGTATGGGTATTGCCTTCAATCCTGGCTGAATGAGCAATGCCCCCTGATTGGGTAATTGACAAACTACATACTGTAACACACTCCAGAATAGCCCTGCGCTTTCATTACGTTGAACAATAGGTTAACTAGATAACTCTGCGCTTGGCGAGATTACTTTCCACTGACTCCAAGGGCCTTTTTCTCCACGAGCTATTCCCCATGATATTCCTGCAGTCCGTCTCCTGCAGTGCACTGCCAACGCCAGTTACAAGCTCGCTCAGTGGTGCTCTTTTATCCCCCCCCCCCCCAGGGTCAATTGCCTTTGGGAGGGAACCAATATAGATTAACAGGAAAATATACTGCCTGACTCATAGCCTATAGAGGCCTTCCAATGCTCGCTTGCTCCACTGAGACTGACTCTTTTCTATCTCCCTCCTGTCTGCAATTAGTAAATAATTCTCTGTTCGGAAACTTAAGTCTTTTTGAGAAAAATACAGGCAAAAGATTCATCTTTAAAGACCTGGGTATGTCACGTCCTTTTTTTTTTTTTTTTTTTTTAGAGGTTAGAACACACTGGCTGGTGGGCTTAGGCGTTTGAAGTCAAAGTAAGATTTTTCCAGCATGTCTTTTTGCTTCTTCTCATCATGAATCAACAGGACTCATGGTCCCTTAAACCAAGCTCCCAGGCCTCCCTGCCACTCCTTGCATGGTCGGGAGGTGAGGCCAGCTCACTTAATACTGGTCATCCATAGATTTATAACAAAATGATAGATATAACTATTGTCATTTGAATTGCACTGAGTTATACCGACATGGTTTTCTGTTCCACAAGCCACTCCCCATACGCACCATAACTCAACCTCTAAGTGACAATAATACTATCTATGAAATTTATATTCATGATTATAAATTAATTCTTTCTTTGTTCCAGACCACCAGCAGCATGGACTTGTAATTTCCAAACAGCATTTATGGCATTAACTTGGGAATACTATCCATCATGCCTGGTGACAGATGTGGAAGACAATCGTCTTGCCCGCCGCTGGCACAAGCAGCGGTTGGGTCTGGGAGAAAAGAGAGTTACACAGAGAAGTGGAGGTGAGTGGCCTCTGCAGTCAGCCTCAGGAACGGACAAGAGACTGCATAAACGACATTTCACTTCAGAAAAATTCCTTTACCGGCCACTTTTGCAGAGCAACCTTTCGGTCCTGTTCATAGTAAGATCTACTATTTGTGCAGACCCCACTACACTCTAAGGCCTCAGTATTTCCTGCCTATAACCTGCCAAGGGACATCTGATGTTACATGTTGTACAGATTAAAGCAATGCTGACACCAGTAGGAGGGTGGTGCTGGAAAGATGGCTCGATGAGTAAGGGCACTTGCTGCCCTTCCAGGGGGCTCAGATTCAATTCTTAGCACTCACGTGGTGGCGCACATCTGTGACTCCAGTCTCAATGGATCGGACGCCCTCCTCTGGCCATAATGGGTACTGCAGACAAGTAGTACACAGATGTAGACAAAACACCTGTACATAAAATAAGTAAATAAAGTTGTTGTTTTTTTAAAGACCGAGAGAGAAAAGGTTGAAATGCTTTCTTAATTTGTGGATCTAATGGTCTGAATCCACATCCATCTAACTTTACAGAGCACAGAGGTACTGGAGACATAGGCTCTGAAGAATAGACTGGTTTTCACCAACACCGCCAACAAAACTCACTTTGATTTGTTTCTAAGAATATATGCTGATTAGAAATAGGTAGGGCTATCTGGACAGGTGATAAATCACCTTAACAGAGCAAAACTTATGGGCATAGGTCCCAAGGCCAAACTCACACAAGTTCCAATCCAGGGGACTTCAACTTCCTAGAAAGTCACTTAGCCTAAGTAGAAATGGTTCCTGGACTGGGGAAGTGGTTAAGAGCCAGAAATAATTGGTACACATTGGCTCTAAATGGGGTACTGACACAGACACATGCTCACACAGATGTATACACAAAATATATGTCCCCTCTTCACATAGGTGGACTCCCCCATGAAGCTGCAACCACTTGAACATTCTGCATTCTGTTTGGATACCCAGACATTTGTGGTATCCTGCCATGGATGGGCAGACAGGGGAGAGGGGAGAGGTATCTTGTGATAGGCAGCCCCTCTCTTGCTTGGAAAAGCAGTTCTCCTGTACAAAGGGGCCTTCCCCCTCCTCCTCCTCCTTCTCTTCCTCCTCTTCTTCCTCTTCCTCCTCTTCTTCCTCCTCCTCCCTGTCAACCAATACACCCAAACCAAACCCCAAAACCTGGCCAGTCATCTTCAGGCTGTCAGGCCTAAGTCATCAGGTTATGAGATGAAAGGCTGTGTGGCTCTTTGGGGAAGATCGAGGGTAGGAGAAACAGGAATGTCTAATCTCAGGAGACACAAGCACCTAACTCAATCCCGGGAAAGCTGTCAAATGGACAACTCCTCTCAGCTTCCTCCCATTCTGCAAGGTGGGATGCAACTTTTACATCATGCCTAAATGGTCATTACCTTGCAGACATTGTTTGGTTACTTCATACTTTCCTGGTGTATGTATGTATGTATGTACATATAGACTGTATCCACATGACCACACTGAGCCTTTAAGGTGGATTTCTGGAGGTTTTCCCACCAAGGGAATTGACACTCAGACTCCATGACCTGTTCCTGTTTGATGGCCCTGTGACAGCACCACTCTGAGCTTACTAAAGGCTGAGTGAGAGAAAGCACAGCTGGGAGAATGTACGTTCTGGAACTAACCGCCTGGACTTGAATTCTAGTTCTGTCCTTACTAGCCGTGTGTGAGTAGATAATCTACTTGTGCCTGAATGTCCCCTCCTTACCTGAAAAGTGTGCCTATCTCATACAGTTGTGGTATGGATTAAATGTACACATTTACCTCTGTAAAGCGCTTAGAATAAGCTAGGGATATAGTAGGTGCTCAGTAAATGAGGGCAGCACCATGGTGTCTGGCAGCCTGAGCGCTACAGCCGTGTCATCTACCTGCTGTCCAAATGCTCCACCCTCCTCCCCACCACTTTATCAAATAGCACTCTCCTGCTCTGTACATCCCAAAGACAGAAGCTCTTACTCTGCTCCTCACATGCCTGACTCCCGCAACAGTCCTCTAACAGGACTGGACTTCGAGCCTCTCCCTTTATCCTTGGGTTTCTGCCACATTTACCCATACATTTATGTATTTCATCACATATACAATGTATAGTATTCTGTACAATGTGATATATATGTATATATATACATATATACACATATATATCTCATTCTACATAATGATCCTCTGTAAACACAATGTCACCTATAATGATTTATAGACATGCCTTCTGGTTTTGTCTTGCATCAGGTCCTCCATTCCCTCTCTACGCCACAGTTCTTAACTTGGTGGGTGTGGTCAATAAATGAGGTAGGTTTGTAGGCCAGCTCCTCTCCACAAAGACACAGAAAATGCAAAGCCTGATTGCTCCCCCTCCCTGCTCACTGAAGAGTGCTTCCTTTCATTCTTGTCTAGAATTCTCTTAGCTCTCAGTTCAGGAGACCTTGCGGTAGTCTCCCTCTGTGCATTCGCTCAGTCCTGCTCCACATCCAGTCCTCGGCAGGCTCCACTTCTGTGCTCTTCTCCAAGCCCCGCCCAGTGAGGAGCCAGCTCTCTTCCTTGCCTGCCTTTCCTTGGTTTTCTTCTTGGTGCTTCTTTGCTTTCTTCCAGTAAGAGAGATTTTCAATGGAAGTCTTGTCAGTCTACTGCTTGATACACTTCACAGTCTTTTGGGCCATGATTGAATGGCCACCATGTCACGGACTCTCATCAGCTTTTCTTCCTGGATCTTCCACTATGCTTAGGAGGTCTTTGTCCATGCACATACACACACAAATAAATACACATGCTTACACACACACACACACACACACACACACACACACACACAAGCATACTCAATTTTTTACCTGGACTGCCAACAAGTGGTCATACCCTTTATGACCCAAAGTAGTGTTCTCTTGAGGATGAAAGGGTGTTCTGTCATTAATCTAACAGCAGCTGTCAATCACTCGTCCCAGGGGAGACTCCTGCTAGCAGGCTGCCCTTTGACCCTTGAGGCTTTCCCTTACTCTCTTCTTCAGTGTTCACAGCTGTCCTTGTCTTTTTCTCATTCATTTCAAGGCCCAGCACTTGCCTTCAGGGTCCCCCATGTCCCCACTAACCCCTGCTTCCTTCCCTGCCTTCTACACCCTCAGGTCGCTGTACCCAGACCCCATCCCCTGAGCCACCAAATATTCTCACACTCCCACACTTGGTTCCTTTAAGCTCCATCTTTTCCCTGGATTGTGTCTCAGTTCCACCTGTGTGTTTGCTTCTGACTCTCTGCCAAATAATCTTACTTAGCCTCCGGGCCATATGTGTCCCTCCTGACCTCTGAGCGAGGCCCTGCATGTAGAACAGGCTCAGGAATGCTCAGCCGGCATTTGTGACATGCTTCGGTCCACCTAGTCAGCTGGCAAGTGTAACTGAGCTCCAACTGTGTGGCAAGCTCTGTATGGGACTCAAAATCCCGAGTGGCCCTTGGTAAACAGACACAATGGAGAATGACCTAGGGAACTTTACAGAAGACTGACACACGGAAGGGTATTTTAGAATGTAGGCACAGGAAGGAAAGAGACCCACCAGAGGCTCTAGACTCTGAAGGAGAGGAAAGGCAGAGGCAACAACAATACAGGCCAGGCTTGGAGAAGAAGCCAGTGAGTGACTGGTATATGCTGGGCTGGGCTGGAAGTGCAGGGCACAGAGAGCAGGCAGGCTTGGGTCATGGCCCGTGTTCATGCCCTCCTATTAGGCCCTTTCTCAATCTTTCCCCTAAATGAAGCTTTACTTTCTGTGCCCACCCCACCTCCATCTCACCACCCCTGAATGTCATCTCTTCAATCCAGGAGTGACCTCCTGACAGTTTTGCAATGCAGAACCTCTGATCTTTGGGGGTTTCCACCATTGGGAGCAGCTCACTGCATTGCAGAACTCCTTTTCAGGGTCATCTGTTTGTGGAAAGGTGCCTGTCCCTGTCTGCGAGAGCATGTGACTCTGTAGAGGATGTGGTAAGGGCCTGGAAGCCATCAGTACCATTGCCAGAGAGAAGAAGGATGCTCTCTTCAATAGCTGTGATCCTGTTTGGGGACAGAAGCGACAGGCACTGGAGCCAGCTGACTGTCCATTTAGAGAGCGTTAGAGTACAAAGTAACATGAAGACTGGGCACACAACCCCTGCTGCTGGTGGCTTGGGACCCCCAGACCTCGTTCCAGCAGACATGGATGATGTCACAGGGCAAAAGAGCTACCCACATACGACACAAGAGGTCACAGAGGGCGGGCGGGACCTGCAAACGATCCCTCCTCCAATCCACTAAGATGGCTCTTTTGCCTCAAAGTCTGTGCTCTGGACCGGGTCTAGCGAGCAGTGTGATATCAGACTCTGGTTGTCCTGGGGATCCTTGATGTCTGCTGGCCTTGCTGATGGGGTGAGACTCAGGAAGACGACTGTCCAAATGGGCTTCTGTGAAAGCCTCTCTATAGAGAAGCTATACCCGCTCTCAATGCATGAAGACCTGGCCTTGACACCCTGCTGGGGCCATTGACAGCTATGCTTTCTTTTTCCTTTTCTAAGTTTTACTTCTCACTGAAACATTTTAATTACCTCTTATTGAAATATTCTAATTCAAATATTTCTGGGGTGCATGATGATATTTCGACATACCTATGCATGCATAGCAACCAAATTAGAGCAATTAGCATTTCAATCACTTGGAATGTTTACGTCTTCTTTGTAGGGAGGATATTCCGAGTCCTCTGCTCTTACTATTTTGAAATATGTAATAAATCCCTTCTATAAAATTGCTGTGAGATAGGACACCTGCCCCTCCTCCAGCTGTCACCCTTACACTCGTGCTTTCTACTCCTCATGATAGGCCAGGGCCTGAGAAACAGGGAAAGTTGCCAAGGCCAGCTCCATTTGGCTGTGCCTCCTCTCCAGTGAGTGAGGGGAAATACTGGGGATGATTGGCGTCAGAAGGGGAGCCCATCTTTGGTAGAATGCATCCCTGGATCTCTGCAGCCACAGGTATCCCCAACTCAGTCCAGTTTAATGTGATAAGAAGAAAGTGGAACTCACTGTGGAAGGAGTCGGCCACTTTCATCTGTGCGGGTGGTAGTACGGTGTAATTGCCTCTCCTCGGTGGCATCGTGGGACTCAGAGGAGTGAACTATAGGCCAAGCTCTCCTGAAGCCCAAGTTTAGAGTACAGAAAGATCATATGTGAGGCAGTGAGGCGTGCTTACGTTCAAATGTAGTTTCAGTCTTAGCTCAAACTTAATTCCCAGTCAACGTGAGACTGATGAGTCCACATTTCTCCCCAGATCTTGGTAATTCTCTGACAAAGAGAGCCAGAACGAGGAGAGTGAAGAGAACAAGAGACAGGCTAACTGCATAAGCAGAGCCAGTACCCGTCAAATTGCTCAGATATCACTAATGCTGACCACTGAGGAGGGTGAGCCCAGAGCCACTTTCTCCATGTAAGGAAAGCCTGGAAGCTGGAATTTTCTGTAAAATACTGGATTTTTAAATGTGTGCAATATGGAGGAGCTGGCTCTCCCATTTCCTCCCATTCCATCTTCCTGTCTAGGAGGCCTCCTGGCTGGCAGAGACCAGAGCGAGAATCATCCTATCTCCCGTTTCCTCGGGGTTAGGGTAACGTTCACAAATGAAGTTACATCAATTTGAGTTTAAAAGTTTGGGAAGGGGAGTGAAGCCGAGGCCATCGGTCTCCATCAGGGCGTGAGCTGCAAACTGTGGGAATGCAGCCTGGTGGAATCCATTTGCCATATACTGATGCTGATGGCACTCACGAGAGAAGCAGGGTGGACAGACCTCAGGCCATCAACTCAGAAGAATCAGCAGGAGGGCCTTAGGCACACACTCACTCTCCTCTTCAGAGTCTCCTCTGCTCCCTCCTACCTCCCAGGTACCCCTCAGCCTTCTCAGTCCTGAGAGGAGTCTTCCAGCCCAGACACAATCTCGAGTTTTCTCCCCAAAGAAGACCAGGCTCACATTACTCTGTTTTCCAAAGAAGGTTCTTCTTCAGTGGGGTCTTGCCAAGCCTGTTGGCTCTCAGGCTCCCTGTGGCTTCCCTTCATCCCCTTCAGCCTGTTCCAAACTGAGCAGCTGGGGACTTCTGTCCAAGGGTCATGTTTCCTACATTGTTTCTCTCGAGCTGACCACACCAAATTTTGTTCCCTATGTGGTATGTGGGTGGAGATGACACAGTGGCATTTGATAGAGCAACTATCATGACTACTTCTCTATGCAAAATAATAGCTGCTATTTATTGTGGAACTACTAAGTGCAGGAGAGACACACACGAGACTGTTCCCATTTTATAGATGAGGTAACTGAGGCTCTTAAGGCTTAATAACTTCCCCGGGATTCCCACAGAGAGCAGTGAGTGGCAGAGAGGTGGGCATGCCTGCACACAAACTCCTCAGCAAGCCTGTCCATAGGTGGCCTTCTAGAAGTCAGGATGCGGGCTCAGCTCACTTTGGGGTAGGGAGGGCCTCTCCCTCTCCTGCCACCCCAGGGACCTGACAGCTGATTATTTCAAGAAGTGGCCTGGGACACTCTGGAACATTGAAGCCTGGGAACGAATGGAAGCAGCTGGCTCCCATTCTCAGACCTTGTCACCTCTCACCCGTGGAGTGGCCATGACAGCCCGGGGCACACAACCTTATCAGCACTGGTCAGACGAACACAGTGCTCATTGACTTCTGTCTGGTCAGGGGCACCTATGGCCCCCACCTTACAGCCTCTCCTCCCCCAGGTGGCGACTAACCAGTATTCTTTATTATTCATCGCTACAGATGCAGCATGGAAACCTTTTGTACCTGGGAAAGTGGCCCTAGGGACGGCGCAGTGATTTGCACAGCTTGTTACCTGGAACCATTTCCTTTAATTTAGTTAAGTCCAGAGATGCAGACAATGGAACCCTTCAACCTGGTGACCCCTTTCCATCCCAACCGAACTGCCATTGTTTATTGAAACTTGCAGGCAAATACACACCAAAATAGATGTACTGACCCATTACGCTTCCAGTCCTAGACACCTGGTGCCCTTCTTCTAAGAGTGCGCAGAGCCCTCACTTGTCACACCAATTAGCTAAACAAAGGTTTGTCTCTTCCTTGCCTGCAAGCGCGCACACTCCCCCACTCTGAGCATGTGTGTTGCCCGTCAGAGATGCGAGGCTCAACAGGAGCTTTTCCAGCCCTAGTGATTTTGAGTGGCAGGGACATTCCCTGCCGGGAGTGAGGAATCCTTGTGTGGGCCTGCCACCTGCTATCAGAAACACACGGGATCCTGATTTTAAAAGTGAAAGCATCAAGGCTAACTGCTCCACTCTGCGCCATGAATTTGAGTGCCCTTTCTCAGCCCAGTTCATACGTTGCTTAAACTTAGAAAACAATTATTTTGTTACTTTCTTTTAGATTTTTTCTTGTTAATTTAAGAATAAATAGTTTTTTATCTTGTTGACAGAGTGAGTTCCGGGACAGCCAAGAAAGGGTACAGAGAGAACCCCTGTCTCAAAAAAAAAAAAAAGTAACAACAACAAAGAATTTTTATCTGATATACTTTAAAAAATGCACTTTCCCTTCCGACTTTGATGGTTTCTGCCCAGGCTTTGAGACCCCATCATGCACTGCCCTTCTGGGGATGGGCTGCCACACCCCTCCCTGCCGCGGTCCATGTGCTTACTGAGAAAAGCCAAATGACACATTATGTCTGTCGGATGCCTGTGCCTGTGTCTACACATGAAACTAAGAGGTAATCAATAAGGGGTGATGTAAGTAAACTTCTGATTTTAGCAGGAGCAGTGGCGCACAGGTAAAGTTCCAAACCATCCTGCCTCTTAAATATTTGATGAGACTAGATTGACTCTTCCTCAAAACTGGGATTCTGATGACGTTATCAAGAACTAAGGTTTAAAAAAAAAAAAAAAAAAAGTCTTTTGCCTAAGGGACCACAAGTAAGTACATGCTTAAGTGAAACTAAAGAAATTTAATTATGTGTATGAACATTTATACTAAATGGTTTCTCCGGGAAGCCAATGGGAAATTACAGCTAACAAGAGCAACAGAACGAGGTCTGTTGTTAAGGGTTCCAGGCTAATCACATAATCCAATTTCACTTCCAACCACAGTTGTGCCATTTGTCCATGTCAAAATAAAGCCATTGTTAAATCTTAATGAAACCAGAAAGGGGGAGGGAGTGACAATGTCTTTCTTTAAAAATGAGTTTCTAACTTAACTTTTCTCCTAGTTCCAAAACCAGTCCAAAGATCTGAAACTGGACAAAAAAAAAAAAAAAGAAAGAAAGAAAAGAGAAACTGGGAAGGCAATTCAGAGACATTTTTCCTCACAAAAGTCACGACAAAAGGGAAGTAAACAAATCGGTTTTGCTCTCAAAATTTGGCGAGGCAACTCTGTTCCAAGGCTGAGGTGTTCCTCGCCAGCTTTACACCCAAGGTGCATTTTTATAGCCAAGAATTGGGGCCCTGAAACAGAGTAACGGAAACGCTGACCCAGCCTTCACTCAGCAGCCGGGATGGTGCTGCTGTAATTTATGGAGAACACATTTTGGTTTTGTCAGGTTTTTAAACAGAAACTGTTATAAATTTGAAGAAGGACTGCTCTGTTAGATCTTCACGCAGGGTTAGTGTGTTACTCTTGTTATGCACCCGTCCTCTGTGTAGAGGACGCCTGTGTCTGGAGTGGCACTGTAATTACAATTCATCCCAGTGTTAAACGAGGATGCCAATTCCAGATGTGTTCTGAAAACAGCCTTTCCTGATGGAGGGTACTGTAGTCACTGTCAGTGTGATGTTGACAAGCTGCAAGACATTGGCAAAGGTGCCTTTCTTTGGTGGCATAGGTGACGTGACAGGGTTACTGGGAATACTGCAAGGCAGGCTGCATTCTGGGAAATGGGAATGGAATGCTGTCCTCCAGAACTTCGGGTTTCATAGAAAGGGGTTTTATTTTTATAATTAGTGTGTGTGTGTGTGTGTGTGTGTGTGTGTGTGTGTGTGTGTGTGTTTGCCAATTCTTACACTGAAGCTTTGGGATTTGAATTCTGAGATCCATACCATGATGTAGAAATGGCAGATCCCGGTGAGGAGCAAGGTCAGAGCTCAATTGGTCAGTTAGGGGAGACTGAAGAGGGTGGAAGGAGGAGCAGAACACCATGACAGATTTGCCCCAGTATGACATGAACTGTGATGTGTCCATGACAGCATTAAAAAAGGTGAACATAGAAGTCATGACACTAGGTAACATGTATAGTTCGTTCACTGGGCTGTGCACCCTTGATTTCACCCTAGTGTGAGATGAGGAACTGAGCCTTCAGGATGGAGCAGTTTGTCAAGGTAAGCATCATGTCTAGAAAAGCTCTACTCTAAGGCATGCCTTGGATTAGTTATCAACAGTTCTATCTGTGCCCACCTGCGTGCTGAGTCGCCATGACCACACAAGGTCACATGACCATGCAGGGTCACATGGCCAAACAGGGTCACATGGCCAGTACACAGGAGAATAAGAATTTGGACTCCCAAAGTTTGATGTCAAAGTCTGTTTTCTTTGCCATTATGTTGAGTATTTGCTACAAAATTTTGTGGGGAAAAATTAGTGAGCAAAATTGAAGGAGTATATCACGGCAATCGTTTTCATATTAGACTGTAGGATGCATGAGTGATTGGATACAGACAAGAGAAGTATCAGACATTCTAAAAAGAATTCTTTCTACTTTATGTTTTCTAAATTTTCTTTAATTATAATCTATGATGTTTCTAATGAAAATTACATTTGTTTACATTTTGAGGTAGACTACATCTGTTGTAGTATTTTATAATTAAGTGCTATTTAATATTATAGACACTATCAGGAAGCCAAATGAAGCCAGAAAGACAGAAAGAAGGAAGAAAAGAAAAAAATGCTTTGGGAAAGAGCCATGAAACCAGAGACAGGATTCTATGACTGCCCTAACTAGCCTGACATTTCTCTGAGCAAAAAGACCTGTGTCTTTGAAACACAAGGGGGCCAAATCTGAGGGAGAGAGAACACATGCCAATGGCCACCAGAAAAGTTCCAATCATAAAAGACATTTTAAACCAGCTGCAGGGATTTTAATGCAGACTGGAACCTCGATGATAGGAAATTACCGTTCTCCAGCACTAAGAGCATAGGCTATGCTGATCACAAGTGAGCTGAGGAGAGGAGGTCCCTGCCCCAGAGGACAATGTAACTTCAAATCAGTAAGTGAGCTTGCTTTGAAATTAGAAAATGTGTAAGGATGAAAGGTTACCTGGAAGGTGTATACTTCATGACAGATGAAAGAAAAAGTTGTAATTACAAGGAAATGCACATCGGCATATTGCAAATTGGTATGGGCAACTTCTCTTTCCAGCTTCGGCATTGCTAAGTTAAACATGGGGCAGTTGGTAAAGTCTGCACTGAACAAAATGTCTGAGGAAAAATATCAACGAACAGACAGAAATCTCACTTAATAATAACCCCGCTTAATAAAAATCCCACTTAAACAAGAGCACCAAAGTCAATATGGCAGTCTCAGATACAAACCCAACACTCCTTCTCCATTACTCGAGCAAACCAGTGCCTTTTAAACACGCAGATATCGAGTTATATATACATAAAGTAACTGCAACTCACATAAAGAAGTAAACTCTATTCAAACCTGCATTCGTCTTTACTGGCTTTTCCAATTGTCATAAACAATTTGTAACCAGATATCTATCATCACACCAAGCATCATGGAAGACCTCTCACTCAATAATCCAATTGAAATCCAGGTGATCTATCCAGGGGCAGCAGTTCTCAAATGGGCCATTTTATAACCTAGATACAGGTTAATCATCCTTAGCCTCCTTGGTGGGCCTCACCAGGCTGCTGCTTACTGCTGACTCCTGTTTTATGGTTAGTTAATTATTCTTTACTAACATTAATGTACTCTGAAACTGGGACCATCAAACAATATGCTGAAAGAGATGTCAATTTTCTTCTTATTGTTGTTCAACTCTTTCTCCCACACTTAAAACACTTCTGTTCAGAAGGACTCTGCTGAATACGGAAATTCTACGCATTTACTTTACCTAAGGCTTTTCCTGAGTGTCCAAAGGGATTAAAATGGGACTCTAAACTATACAATCCTTTGCTCTACAAGAAAATATAAATAAATCAGGAAATCAGAGAGGATATGGAGTTGAAAAATCTTTAAACCAAGATTCTAACATGGGGAGAGTGTCCACACCTTCCAGGAATTCCTGCACACACGTGCCTGCACACTTACTGAAGTGGAACTGTAAATCTGCGTCTGAACTACTAGGACAAATGCAGTCAGGGAAATTCCATTGATTCATTCATTCATATATCAAATGTTTTACTTCGTACCTTAGACAAAAGATGTTGAATTATGATTACAGAGCACAAGATTTTAAAAACAATGACAAACAAAAAAATGAGCCCCCTCAGTTTTCCCATTTGACAAGTTTTAATAGTTAGAGATACAGTTACAAATTATGAGAATTCTACAAAGGAATAATATTCTAAGATAGCAAATATCAGGGCAGCTCAGGAGCAAACTCTAGATGGGAGAAAGCACACTGAGCTTGAGGCTACCCCAGCTTGCTTCTAATTCCCGTCCCCCTCTGCCTTCTCACTCGAATTCCTGTCTCTAATAAAGGCCAATAAAACACTGCACCACCCAACTGCCTGCGCCACAGCTGGAGATCACTGCAAGAGTAAGTCCTGGCCAATGTGAGTGGGCTGCCATGTTGTGTGGCTTTTGCAAAGTCAGCAGCCACAACCAGGATATGCAGCCTCTGTGCTCCTTCATCCTCTGAAGAAGGTTGGAGCTTCAGTGGTTCTCAGGACCTAGGAGAGATCTGCAGGTGGCTGGTGTGTCTGAGAGGTGGAGACAGAAAGGCTTCAAATGGCCATCCCCTTACCCCTCCCAAGGGAGACTCAAGCATCCTTGTTCATGCCTTCCTTCTGGCCCAACTTGAGATCCATCCCACAGGCAAGCACCAATCCCTGACACTATTAATGCTTGTAGACAGCAGTCTAGCATGGCTGTCCTCTGAGAGGCCTGACCCAGCAACTGACTCAGACAGAGGCATACACCACACAACCAAATACGGATGGAGCTTGGGACTGTTAGGAAAAAATAGGAGGAAGGATTGAGGGCCCCTAAAGGGATAGGAACTCCAGAGGAAATCCAACAGAGTCAACCAACCTGGACCCTTGGGACTCTCAGAGACTGAACCACCAACCAAAGAGCATACACAGACTAGACCTAGACCTCCCGAATATATATAGCAGATGTCAGCTTAGTCTTCATGTGGATCCCGAACAACTGGAGTGGGGGCTGTCCCCAAAGCTGTTGCCTGTCTGTGGGATATGTTCCTCTAGCTGGGCTGCCTTGTCTGGCCTCAGTGGGAGAGGAAGTGCCTAGCCTCACAGAGACTTGAAGTGCTAGGGTGGAGGGATACCCAGGGGACCCCCACCTACTCAGAGAAGAAGGGGAGGGAGGATAGAAAAATGATTGTGGAAGGAGGTGACCGGGAGGGGGGCAGTGAACAGAATGTAAAATAAATAAGTAAAATAATAAATAAACGAATAAATAAACAAACAAACAAAAAACAAACCAAAAGACTCCAAATGGCATTCTAGAAATAGAACCTAACCTCCATGCATAAGAGAGATATTGTCCCTTTTGTTTCACACACAGCTCCTCAAACTGTTGGGTGATGGCCCCATGGTAAATAAGGGGATCCCCCAAAATTCGGCAACAGTAAAAATTTTTTAAACATGTATGTGCAATACTCAAGCTCTCAATGAATCTTGGGAGTTTCAGCAGCTGTGGCCCTATGGCACCATGTGACTTCACCAGTATGTGTTACATCATGTGACTTCACTAAGGCCTTTGCTCTGAGTCCACAAAACCTTCTCTCCACATAAGGCCGACCAGCAATGACTGAAACACCTTGGCTCAGATGTGATGTTGTTTCATAGTACAGGTAGCAGTGTTCTTTCTGCATAAGGAGGGTTTTCTACTCTTATCAAACCATGATAGTTTAATCAAGATCAGTGTTTTAAAAAAAATCTCCTATCACCATTCCTCAACATATGGGTGTCAAATTAGTATGTCTTTGGACTGCTTTTATGTTAGGATATTTAAAATTACTGTTTGGTTACTGATTTGAGCTTCTTTTTTTAACATGTTTAATTAATTTTGGCTGTTATTCCGATAGCATTCCCAACATTTTGTGAAATGGTTCCTTTCTACTCTGTGCTCACACAATTGTCCTGAGGCACTGACAATTAGAAAACTGAAATATTGATCAGGTCTGAAAACCATTAGAGTCCCCATAGCCTACAGAATCAAACTTTCAACCAAGATTTCATTCTTTATTTAAAAGTAAACACGCAGACCTATCTTGTTACAATACAAATTTGCATTCATCTTTAAGAAGTGTATAAGTGTATATGTGCCAAAGAATTTTTTAAATAGACTTAATTTATGATTTATTATGAGCATGTTTTGAAGTATATGCATACTTCATATGCCCTTTTACTCAGGATCTTCTAAAAGCATGTGGAGATGCAGGGCAGAGTGGGAAATGTTTGAAAAGCCCTGCATTAGGTCACCATTTTTAGGGCCCACCATTGTGATTGGCTATACACAAACCCAGATCCAGGGCTAGGAAATTGGATTCCAGACAACGAACAACCACCAAGTCATTTTTGCTGATCACTGCTTATGTCTAAATATGATGTGTCCCTCATGGTGTGCTGAAGCTTAATCCTTACTGTAAAGTATTAAGAGGGCAGAAATTTAACCTGACCATGGTGTTCAGACATGGGGCACAATTAGGGTTGGATAAAGTCATCAGGGTGGAGCCTCTGTGACTGAATTGGTGGCTTTATAAGGAAAAAAACAAGAGAGACACACAACCTTATACACACTCTGTCACTACCTGTAACTGCTTCAGGATATTGCCAACAAGAAGTCTATCACCCAGTACTGTGGACTTCCAGAACCATAAGCTGCTATAAACTTCTTCTCTTTATAAAGAATGAGGAGGACTCAGGCATTCCATTATAGTAATAGAAACAAACTGATACAACCATTGAAAGAGTTCTCAAATAAAATCCTGTTCAGAAAACAGATGAAAGCAGAGCTGTTGGATTACAAGCTCCAACCCACATCCTCAAGCCCTTCCTTCCCTGCCCCCCACCCTTTGCTCTTACTCCCAACCTCACAGCAGCCCTGTGGAACTTCAGAAGATTCCCAGGGATCTTGAGAATCTAGTGGGAAAACTATGGAATTATATGAGACCTGGTAAATTGGGCCCTCAGAAGAAGCACAAGTCTTCCTAGTATCGAGAACAGATGGATACATGGGTCTTCCTAGAGAGAAGTTTAGAAGCAACCTTAAGGGCAAAGGACAGAGTAGCAGGGGCTGGAAAGGTGAGAGACAGTGCACACAGCTGCTGTACTCTCTGGGTCAGGCTTCATCTAGGAGCAGTGGTTCTCAAACTGTGGGTTGTAATCCCACTAGGGGTTACCTATCAGATATCCTGCATATCATATATTTTACACTATGATGCATAACAGTAGCAAAATTACAGTTGTAAAGTGGCAACGAAATAATTCTACACTTGTAGGTCACCACGACATGAGGAACCGTATTCAAGAGCTGCAGCACTAGAACCACTGTAGACACAGAGTCATTTAAGAGAGGGAATTTCAACCGAGAAAATGCTATGCCACACATGTAAGCCTATGGGCAAGCTTGTTGAGATTTTTTCTTTGGATGATAATTGATAAAGGAAGACCCAGCTCACTTGGGTGGTACCATCTCTGGGCATTGATAGCTCTGGATGCTATTAAAAAACAAAACAAGGGCTGGAGAGATGGCTCAGCGGTTAAGAGCACTCACCGACTCACTGACTGCTCTTCCAAAGGTCCTGAGTTCAATTCCCAGCAACCACATGGTGGCTCACAACCATCTGTAATAGGATCTGATGCCTTCCTCTGGAGTGTTTGAAGACAGTTATAGTGTACTCATATAAATAAAATAAATCTTTAAAAACAAAACAAACAAACAAAACCAGGTTGAACAAGCCATGAGGAACAAGTCCGAAAGCAGCACCCCTCCATGGCCTCTGCATCAGCTTGCTCCAGGTTCCTGCTCTGTTTGCGTTTCTACCCTGACTTCCCTCAGCAATGGGGTGTGACCTGAAATGTGTAAGCTGAACAAACCCCTTCCTCCCCAAGATGCTTTTGGTCCTGTAGAAAAACCTACTAAGCAGTAGGTGGGATTTCTACTGTACAGAAAACAGTAGAACTGTTAGAACATCCCATGTCCTCATGCAGAAACCCCGGCTAAGACACAAGCACTGGGCTGTGCTTTCCCTCCCTGGTGTATCTGCCTCTGTTAAGCTTCAGCTGCAAAGGGGGCAGCTGCACTCCCTCTCCTCTGACACAGCTCAGAGGACCTTCTCTTGGGAGCAGGTACTTCCTCCCACCCCCTCCAAAGATTTCCATCACACACTTGTTTGGCCTGCAAATAAATTGGCAACGCAGCTGAATTTAATCTTTTGATTCCCCCCTGAGAACCAATTTCTACAAGCCATTCCCATGTAGACAAAAAGATTTTGTCTCGCTAAACCTGTTTATTGACCAAAACTGTCGCCTCTGCTCTGACCACTGACCTTATCTGAATATTCAAATCTATCACAGAGCACAAGTTCAAATGATTTTGGTGCCCCCTGGAAGCCCTGTTTTCATAGTGAGCTGATTACGAATGACAATATTATAAGGGCTTTAATTGAGATTCTCCAAACAATTTGCACCCTGGATTTACAAATCTAATATATTCCGAAGTGTGATGGTGCTGACGGTGGGGTTTTGGATTGTTGGTTTTGTTTGGTTGTTTATGTTTGTTCCTTTTCCAGGTAAGTTAGCAGTGCTTTTCAAAAGCTACCACTTCTCCTAGTCTTCCTCGAGCAAAATAATCCTTAACCTTAGTCTGAAAACGCATTCCAAGGCATACCTCTGTCCTGAGCATCTCTCACCCATCCCCCTCAGAAGCGAGTTCAGAGGGCAGCTACATCCACTACCTTAGCCTGGGAGACTGCTCCCCCACTCCTCCCCTGGAAGAATACTGGTTCTGATAGTTTGTGCGGCCTTGGCCAAGCCACTTAATTTCCTCTTCACCTGACCTCCCAGTAATCAAGAGAGGATAAAATAATTCTACACGCAACTCACAAAATTGATGTTTGGACAGAATTAATTAGTTGATGTCAAAGGTTTAAAAAAAATCAAAAGGACTACCTGAAAATGTAAGCTGTTTTTATTCAACAGACATATTTTTTTAAACAACAGAGACCCCGTTGAGTAAAATGTCAATAGTGTAAAAGCCTAAGACTTACTGTTCCACATGCCAAGCCTAGAGAACTGAATGTTTTTAGCAACCCTCAAGCCTGTCTCACAGGTAAGGTAAACCGAGGCTAGGAGTTCTTACAGCAGGAAGTGAAAACACACACTTGTTATTCTCTAAGATTAACAATACAGGTTAAAAACTGATTTTACTGAATCCCCAGCCCCACCCTTAAAACACTCCCCCTCCCCCGCCCCAGCCTCTCCCTCAACAAAGATGCAAAGAGCCAGATCTCTTCTCTCATGGCCTCAGTGACTTGGTCGGTGGGAGCCTATACAGCCTTGGGTTTCCCCTGGCCCTTGGTCTGGAAAGCTGGCTGACCATTCATCAGTAGAACCTGTTCTTCTCATTCCGCTTTGTCTAATCTGATATGACTGAAAAGCTGGCTCCTGAGCAAGAAGACGCTGTGAGGTGGAAGATAATAGAAGCTAGTGAGAGGAACCAGGTCAAAGGGACTTCACCCTTACACTAACGGATGCAGCCAGTGGCAGAAAGCAGAATGAATGAATGAATGTCTTTTTCTACATGTGCTTCGAGGGACCTGTTGGGCAGAGCGATACAGGCAGTTTCGCTCTCAGTCCTTGACTCTGGTAAAATGAAGTACAGCATTCCAAATCAGGTGTAAAGTCCAGCCCTGAAAGAAATGACCTGTCCGAGTGCTAATATTTCAGAATCTCTAAGTTGAAAACTCACTGCAGGTAATTTATAGCCTGGATTGGCTGAGTTTTCCCCTCCAAGACAGTGCATTTAATCAAAGTTAACTGGTGAAAATTATGAAGCCTCTTAATTGAGCTCTCCTGTGGTGGGCTTTCAGGGCAGCCGAGCGAGCGCCACAGAAAACAACAAAATGAATAAACCACACTTTCCTCGGGTTCCATTTTCAAATACGACGCCTGGAATGAAGAGCTGGGATCTCCAGGCGGTAATCTTCATGCATAGTATAGTGTTTGTCCTGAATTTCATTGCTTTGAAAAAGAGGCATGAAAAGTCTTGATTTAGTTGGCATTTAATGTGATTTTTATAGAACTTCTGTGATATAATCAGCCGCAATGGGAATCGGTGGGGAAACTTACAGAGCAGTAAACCCTTAGCTATTGTTCTCTCTGTGCTCTGATTGGTTTGCTGGGTATACACAGCTGAAAAATCCCAGTTCGCATACACCTCCTCTATTTGTAGATACCCATAATGATTGAGTGCGGGCCAGCACCATCCCCTCTCCCAGCCAGCCAACCAGTCAGAATGCAGGGAAGACAATAGGTATGTTGGAACAGCAACAAAGAGTGTGTGGCTGTAAATCACCTTCCATTTCTGCATAGCTGGGAATAGTAACGCACAAGCTATAGGCGAGTATATTAATGTCTCCTGCTCTCCATAAATGAGGAGCTGTGCACAGCAATGCACTCTTGACTGTTATTCCAAGATAGCTTTTTCAGCGTTAGAGTCTCTGCTTTATAATTTTTTTTAAAGCAAAATGTGTATTTTGCTATTGTTTAGAAGCGATCTCTTCCATTTTGTTGGAGCCCATAAGCATCTCTTTCCAGTGGATTAACACATTGTCTTTGCTGTACAGTGATTGTGTAGTGCTGTGTTTAGAACTCAGATGTGTGCAGTTCCTAGAGCCCTAAATGATGTCAGAAAGAAGGTCTCATAAACGCCCAGAGACTTCCCATCATGTAGTCAACTCGAATTCAGAAAATGATCAGAACTGTGTGGAAATATAAAATGAAATACGGTAGCAAAACATTACATTTACATGTTTTAAATATGCTTACCCATGCACTTAATTTAGACTTAATGAAATAGTTATACACAACCAAAACATCGGTGTTATTAAAAACAAATCCGTGGAGAATTAACGGCTGTGTGACTCATCAATCTCTACCTATGCCAGAGTCTTTCCTTCTCAATAGTGTGTTTTTAATCATTCACTTGTATCTGTTAGAATAACTGTGTGAGCATCTCTTCATAGTGAGATTGAGTAGGGCGCTTTCTGGATTTTTGGATAAACCCTGACTGATTCTTTAAACTGTATGAAATTGGCTCCAGAGTCTGCCTACACCAACTCTGAATGTTTGTCCCACTCAGTGGGATTCCTAGTCAGTTGGAACAAGGAAAACAGGGACTGCCATACGATCTACAATCTGGACATCAAGGACATAAGTTTGCTGTTGTTATCAATAATCAGCAAAAATGTTAATATTTGGCAAAAAATACAAAATATTTGTATTCTGTTTTCTTTCTCTTCCTCTATTTTTCTGTCATGTCGAAAAGGCTACAGGAGTGGAGGAAACAATGGGGAACAAATTGTTGTAAATGAAGTTTCGCTCTTGAGTAGCTGGGGAGATTAATTCACTTGACTACAATGCTTCATTGCTATCCCAGCTAGCCAGAAATGAAATAGTGCATGTGGTACCATCTTAACCCCACAGGTCATAATACTATAGTGATCACAGCAGGGCTGGGCTCCATTATGGAAAACGAGACCCCAGCCAATGCTCACAAACACCCCTGTCTGCCAGGCAGCTATCCTGGTGCTATAACTGTGTTTACCTATTTCCATGCCTTTATTTCATTACTTAGGACTTTTGAGGTGCCATAAAAGGAGACGGAATTCTGGGAGACCCTGGAAGCTCTTACCAATGAAGCTGTGTTTAGGGAGACCGTCCCGTGCATTCTTAGAGCGCGGGTCATTTATGCCTTCCTTCACCTACATTTTATGATATACTCTGGGAGCTCTCACCAATGTCAGAGGCAGGGAAGCACTGTTCTTCCCAGGGCAGCTGCCCTAGCTGCTTCTTCTGTCTTGGGATGGGTGATGAATGAGTCTACGGCTTGAGAATTGTTGCCAATTCCATTCTGTCTGGATTCTCATTGGCTTCTTTTTGTGATGACGCATTTATCCTTCTTCCAGTTGGTCACTGATAATAATTGTTGCCATCGGCTAAATGTTAGGCCTTGCTACAGTCTCAGTTGATGTTCTAGAACAAACTGTAAGGTAGATAACAAGATCAAACGCATTGAGTGATTTGGGAGTGCCAGGCACAGCTCAGAGAGCTTCTGTTCTCTATACCAACAGTCCAAGTTGGATATTGCTATCGACCCCATTTTAAAATGAAGGAACTTAAGCCCAGAAGCATTCAATGATTTTCCTAACACCGAAACACTAGTTCATAGTCTTCTGCTTCAAACCCAGCCAATTGGTCCTAAGGCATATTGTTCTAAAAGGAGTTGCCAACTTTGCTTTAAACCAGGAACAAAGGTTCAAAATGGCTGGGAAACTTTCCCGAAGTCACAGTGTCTGCCTAGGGTTAAAGTTGGGATTCAAGGCCAGGAATGCCTGATTCCAAATCCCCAGCATTTAGCCCACAAAGCACCCATACCACTCTTCCATTTACCAACTGTATAGGCAGGGTTCCATGCAAACAAATATGCTTGTGTGTCTGTGTTAGACTGTCATCTCTGTGGTAAAACTCTTGGAAGAAACAAATTCAGGGAGGAAAGGTTGGTTTTGATCTACTGTGTTGCTGGTTCCTTGTTTCTCTTGTGAGACAAGGGTTTGGTGGGATGTAACTCCTCGCCTCATAATGTCCAGGAAGCTGAGAGAAAATGAGGACCCAGAACAAGACATCACCTCCAAGAATGCACCCCAGTAAGCTACCTCTTCAAATAAAGCCCCATTTGGAAGAGCTTTTCTCACTCCTAATGATGCCTTAAACCATGAACCTGTCAATGGATGAGCCCATTGTTAAGGTAAGACTCCTTATGGTACAGTCACCTCTCAAAGGCAGGATGCACCTGCCTGTGGTCCAAACCTGAAATACAGGAGTCTTTTAGGAGGATGTTTCTTACCCAGACTAAAGCAATGCCCATGGTTCTAAGGGCTTAGGATTATGTCTTACTACCTGCCTCCAACAAACCGTGCATTAATAGATGCCTGGCTCTTAGCAGTTTCTCGCTAAATATACATATATAAAACTAACATAACTAAAGCCGTTCACTACTTCTGCCCTATGGGTGGAGTCTGGCTCTCCTGGTGCACACCAGTGTTCTCACTAGCTCTCTTCCATTGTTTAGCAGTAGTGCTCTACATTGATCTGTAAAAATAAAATAGTGCAATATTAACTAGACTGGAGTTCTCTTACGGGCAGACAAAGCACCTTCATCTTCCTGCCAATACTTACACTTAAAAGCACTATGCCTGGCATACGGTAGGTACCCGAAGTAGAGACTGCAGGTTGCTTCCCCTGAAGCTCTTTCTCCTTCTTCCTGGAGCCCACATGTGCTGCATTTCTTGGTTTCCTGCACAGATGTCATTTGACTGGGGGTAGCATGATAGCAGCCTCGTTCTGCTTCTGGGCCCTCCACAGTTGCTCCTCCTCCTTTTAACAGGCTTCATATCACAGCATTGCCTTTGAGGACAGAGAGGTAACTGGAGGCAGGCCCTGAGTTCCTGGGTGGAGGAGAATCACGGAGACCACAGGTACTAGGAACTCTGACATGAATGAGCCTATTTGTTAGAGCTACTCCACATTCCGGAACCTGCTTGTTAAAGAATCCCACACTGTCCACCTAACGCAGCTCCCTACCAGTGAGGAGTGGTAGTCTAACCTCTGCACCAGTGAACTGCTTTAGCTGAACAATAAGGACTTCCACTTTCTATACTCCATCCCTTGCTGGAAACATCGCCATCATTACACAGGGCATACTGGTGCTATCCTACCTGAAAAGCGAGGGCTGCGTTTTAGAACACCTTAGCATTAGACAACAAAAGGACATGTGTTCCTTGACAAGGATAATGTTTGTTTTTCCAGACTCTTCAAAAATTAAATGTGTTGTTCATATGTGATGTCACATCTTACTTGGTGTTTAAAGACTTCATTTTATTGCAAAATAAATATGTACTTATCACAGAATGGTAAGAAATTAAAAATTGAGCCCCAAAAGGAAATTAAATTCATGCAAATATATATGAGGAACAATATGCCAAAACAGCCATTACACATTCTCCTACATTAGAGTTAATGGGTGGATACCATTATTAGCATGTTCAGACCACTTCTGACTGATGCCCTCCATGTATCAGCTATCAGTAAAAACAGCCACAGTCTAGGCCAGCTGATGAGGGCAGTGAGCATGGCGGGTTTTCTTTCATTGATTAATTCACTAACAATAATTCACTAATAAGAGTTACTTGGGTTTCTTTATGGAAATGAAGAACTTTCAATACAAGAGGTGTGTGTGTGTGTGTGTGTGTGTGTGTATCTATGTATATATGTACATATGTATGTATGTGTGAATGTACATATTTATATGTATGTGTATATGTATGTGTATGTAGTATATATGTATGTGTGTATGTGTGTATGTATGTGTATATATGTATGTATATGTGTATGTGTATATGTATATATGTATGTATATATGTGTGTATGTGTGTATGTATATATGTATGTATGTGTGTATGTATGTGTGTATGTATGTGTGTATATGTATGTATGTGTGTGTATGCATGTATGTGTGTGTGTGTGTGTGTGTGTGTCTATTAGGGCACATTCACAACGTGAAAATGCCTGGGGTATAACAGAATGCAGCTACTGACTATCTGCCTTTACTTTTGTCAATTCAGCCACTGTCCAGCAGGAGTGTAAAGAAGCCCAAAGGAAACTGATTTTTTTTTGTCCTTTGAGAAGATGAGTAAATACTAAATAATGAGTAAAGAGCACCTAGGGGGCAGTGAGAACATTTGGTGAGTTGTGTTATTTGCCCAGTGTTCCCTCTCTTCCCTGCATTTGCTCCAGCCTCTTTGTGGGTAAGGAACATTTCCACTCCACTGACTTTGTGTTGGCCACATAACTTACTTGGAACATGGACCTTAGACAGAGGTAATAGTGTTCCCATTCCAAGCAAGAGTTTTAACAGGAATTGCATGTTCCTCTTCCAACAAAATGGGCCTCTTCCCTTGGGGTCCTGTCCTACACTGGTGGGAGAGTATGCCTGCCACACACAGCTGGCTCCTATGACAAACAGGCCCTGGAATGAGAGGTGCTAGCCTGATCACACCTACAGTGAACAGTGGCCTAGCAGCAGAAAGAGCATCCATTGCTGTCCACCACTAGTATTTGGGACATGTTGGCTATGCCACTACACAGCAAGAGAAGAGCAGAACAGAACGACACCTTCACTCATGAAGGTCTGAGATGTCATACCCTCCAGAAAGAGTTCAAGCCCTCCCTCGCATCTCTCTCTGCCTCCCGGGTCAAAGTCATCTCCTTTCTTCCTCCTTGGTGCTTTGTTCTAAAAGAACATAGTTTCTTTTGTACACATTTATCTGTACATGTGTGTATTTTTCCTCCTGCCATACAAAATCTTTGTTTTTGTCCCAGTTTGGGTTTCATTGCTGTGAAGAGATACCATGACCAAGGCAACTTTTATAAAGGACAATGTTTAATTAGGACTGGCTTACAGTTTCAGAGGTCCAGTCCATCATCATCATGACAGGAGACACGGCAGTGTCCAGGCAGACAGGGTGCTGGAGAAGGAGCTGAGAGTTCTACATCTTGAACCAAAGGTGGCCAGGAAGAGACTAACTCTTCTATACTGGGCGGAGCTTGATCGCTAGGAGTCTTCGAAGCACACCTACATAGGGACACACTTCCTCCAAAAAGGCCACATCTGCTAATAGTAGCACTTCCCACGGGCCAAGCACATTCAAACCACCACAGTTTTGTTTTATTAACTTATTTTGATTTTCTTGAGGGGACATACATTGAAATGCTTTGAGATTGCCTGGTATGTGGCATATGGTAGCTAGCAAGGAACATTTAATGGACTGAATGACTGGAGTGTGGAGTGGACCTGAACAGTTCATATTTTCCTGATTCTCGAAGTGCAGAAACTGCATCTTACTTCAGCCAGTACATGAAGGATATGAAAGAATCCAATCAGGAAAAATTACACAAGAGACAGAGCGTTATCATTAAAAGTGACTGAACCATAGTCAAAGGACCTGAATTCTATTTCTGACTTGGCTACTGGCCAGCTGTATTTTACTTTAGGAAGTTAGTTAACATCTCAGACCCTTAGTTTTCTACATTGATGGTAGGCTCTCCTTCCATTTCCTTCTAGGAAGCTACAGAGGGAGGCGTGCTGAACCATCGCTGCACTTTGGGGGATTGCCATTTTGTGGTGACTTTTGACAGCTATGATTTTTACTAAAGAAAAACAAAAAGTTTAATATTTGGTTACAGACTATTCTAAAGTGAGGGCTTCTTTTCATGTCCTTTACTTGCCAAGCAGAACTAATCCTTCCTGTCATTTCTTTTGGGTCATGGTTTTATCTCCTTACATGTTAACTGATCACAAGTCTGTATCCTAAATAAGCCTATGACCTCTGAAGAGCTGTCCCCTTGTGTGAGACCTGTGTCAAAACAATGTATAGAGTTATACATTTTAGAATAATTTCAATAAAGTAGTTCACAATATTAAGTGCTACAACTCAAAGAGGGGCTCCCATTTTTCTCAAAATTGTATATCACCAGTCGCCCCTCATTACTAGTGATGACCATTCATTGAGAGTCTACCAAACTTTTATATTGCTATGCAGAAGATATACAGTAGCTTGTTCTAAAATGCATTTCATTCTCCCATCCTCTTTCACTGAGATTATAATACCACACATGCCATTTTCTCTCTTGCTCCAAACCTTGAGGATGAAATTCAGAGACACAGGGCATAAAGGAAAGAACTCACAGAGTTCTCTGAGCTCCCCTGTCTAAAATTCACTTTGTCTTTTACAGATCTTGTGATCTTGTTTTTCTTTTGTCTTTTCTTGTTGTTGTTTTTTTTAAAACTTCAGTCTCCTTATCTACAAAAAAAGGATGACCTTTCAGAGTCTCAAAGTTTTGTGATGTAACCCCCACTCACATACACACACACACATACACACACACACACACACACACACACACGATAGGTGTTCAAGCAAACAAAGTCATCAGACACTGAGATAGTAGTGTCCTTAAAAGACACTCTGTAGGCCTTATTGTCTTTTAATGAAGTGGGCCAGACCACTGTACTTGGGTTATTTCTCTTTTATAGTGCTCTATCTGCTCCTAGATAAGGCTACCAGTTGTCAGATCTAATGGTCATCAATAAGAAATGACGGCTGTCTCGTCTTGCTTGTCAGACTGCTACCAACTAACTTTCTGCTTCAAATCTGCTTGGAATTATATGTCAAATGGAATAAATAATACCTCACGGAGTCTGAAGACGGCTTCTAATGGGCACAAGAATGTCATTTAGTGCGTGGGTCTTGTTGTAGCTACTGTGGGGACTCAATCTCTCTTCTTCCTTATTACAGTTTGCCCATGTTTCCAAGGGCTGGAACAATTAACTAAGCAATAGGCTGACAAGCAAGACTCTGCTCAGCTTCTTTACTCAAAAGTACCTGGGGACCATGCCTCTGGGTAAGATGGTAGAGACAGTGTACCAATTATTTAACAGCAATTCTGCTGTTTATTGCTTTAATTCCAAAGAGATTTCTCCTTGGCTGTGTTTGTCATGGAAAGAACATTGGGACCAGGAGGCTAGCATTTTGGGTCCTCAGAAATTTACTTTTCCTCTGTTTTTTTGGTTCCCTAATCTAAAAATTGAAGCACCCAGCAGGGTGATCTGTGAGCTGCTCACTCTATGAATCCAGTCAAGGTACCCAGACTCCTGTTTGGCAATAATTGCAGGGTGTCTGGGAACAGACTTCATTTTATGGCTTTGGCCTTCATGGTTTCCTCTTCACTTGAGGATGTCGGTTGATAGCCAAATTCTTAAGACCATTTTCTGTCTCTTTACTATTTCTTTTTATAATGATTTTGTCCTTAATTTGGACTTATTTCAAGGAGAAAGATGGTAACTATTTAAAAGTAATGGGATGTTTTAATCTGGGCTGGAAAGCCTGTTCTTTGAGAATGGCTTAATTAACATTTCCAGGTTCATAACATTTTCATTTATTCATCTTTTTGTTTTTAAATGGTTTTTTAAGTTTTCCAGAGACAGCGATCTCAAGTTCCTAATGGATTATCAGAGAGAAGAGGAGGTCTTCTGGGATATGCATTCTTATTAGCTTTAAGATTCACATTAGGAGGGAAAGGGAGCCTTGCCAGAATAGGTCCACCATACTAATAAAAGAGAAACAGAGCGTTAGCTCTACATGGGATGATGTGATCAGGTTGCCAAGTGAAAAGCTGATCCAGTGACATGACCTTGGAAGGGGACAGACTCTTCCTGCCCTGAGTTCACGCTTCAGGAAGGGTCCAAATCTTACCTTCAGTAATGGGTATGTTGGACATGCTAATGACAGTGGCCAGCATCACTAGGATCATTTCATGGAGGAGAGAGAGCTGCTGCTCAGGGTGACAGAAGTACAACCCAGCAGTGGCCTTTGATGAATCGGGAACAGCCAGCCTTTAGAAGTGGGCTGAGAAAGAAGCATGCCTCTATCAGTGCTCTGCATATGACTGGAGGCCAAATCCAGTTACGTGTAAGCACTGGACCAATATAGTCAGGGACCTGGCTCCAGTCCTGTGCTATTGACAACCAGAAGTCTATTCTTGGATCTTGGACAGGAACTCCATATTTTTGGTTCTGTTTCCATGTTGGCAGAATGGAACCATCAGTAGGAGTCCAGCATCCTTTGGGGGAAAGGGTGGTAGGGCCTGATGTACTGGCTGAACATAAACGATCCAAATATTAATGAACCAGCAGATTCTAGAGCCCCATGTCCTACGTTCTACAAAGCTGTGGCTGTAGCCTCTGTTATTTGCCTTAACAGCAAGCACTACCTATCAGGTTGAGAAATGCTTGAGGCCTGCCTTTATCACTGTTTTCAGCAATTCGATACAGAATAAGGGCGATGAGACCTTTTGCTCAGTATCTCTTGGGTCTCAGATTGACCTCTGTGAAGTCCTTTCTCTGAGAGTGGCAGGACCGAGGAGGCCCCCAGGAGTATCAGTGTGGTATGGCTGCTCACCAGGCTCCTGGCAGAAGACAGTATTGTATGGAATAGTCAGTGCTCAATTGATCACATCTAGAAAATGAGCCCGTTTTATTTTCAAAGGATAGGTAATGTGCTCAGAGAACGAGAGGCTATTTCTGGCATCACAGGCCAAACACATATGAGCTCCAGTCATCTCAGGGCACTAGTTAATTAAAATGCCTAATGTCTATTAGCCGTAGCGCCCAGTGCCTTCTCCTTGTAGGGGAATTTAAGGGTTAAGCCATCCCAACATGCCTCACTCCCAATTTATAAAATGGAAAATCTTCCATAAATCAAAAGTTACAAACAGACTTTGTAATGTCATAACTCTTGCGATGGTTCTTGCCTTGATTGATTCCTATACATACATTCTGGCTGATTACCATAATGTGCTCTCTTGTGGGACAATTGGCGCTGGATGGGGAGAGGGAAGCAGGCAGGGAAGTAAATAACAAATGGACCTGGCTCCTCCTCATCGAGAGTGATTTCACTCCAGTGTTCCATCATATCAACTGGGAGAGAGAGTCGTAGGGTTTAGGCAATCAATTACAGATATGTGTAGAGGCAGACACAATCATTTCACTGATTGTCACTGGTCTCGAGCAGTGACACCGAGAAGTGATCCGTCACTCGATTTTCTCTGACACACCGAGAAAGATGGCAGACACTTGTAGACTCACAGGCCCCTGGATTGGGTAGTTCAGAAGATTGAAAAATCGCTGTGTTCCAAACTTATCCAAACCTTTAAATACCTCTGTTGCTAAGATTTCATATCTTTCTTGCAAACATTTAAAAAGATTACCATAGACTAATGACATCATGCCAGGGTGAGATGCACTGTCTCTTGCCACTCAATGGGTGATATCACTGGATCCTGCAGCAAGTCTGGGCAGGTAGAGTGGGAAGGAAAAAGGTATGGCCTTCTAACAACCTACCTGATTGGCTGCCATGGAAACCTGACCTAGTCCCCTCTTACTCCATATGACCCTCCTGAGCTTCTAGCAACTGCTGGTGGGCTTCTGCACTGTCTACACAGCAGGGATAGCAACCTTCTTTTGATGGGTTAGTTCATGAAAACAGACACAACCTGAATTTCTGTTCAAAATGGAAATAGCAGCCAGATATGGTGACACAAACCAATAATTACAGAGAGACAGAGGCAGAGAGACAGGAGAATTAATTGTAGGTTCCTTGTCATTTTGGGTTCCATAGGGATATTTTCTCTTAAAAACAAGAGTACTTGGTGCTCTTCCAGAGAACCAGAGTTCGGTTTCTTATAACTGCTGGAACTCCAGTTCCAGGGGACCTGATGTCCTCTTCTGGCCTCCACAGTACCTGCATGCACATGTAGATACATATGTACACACACACAGAGAGACACACATGGATGATAGATAGACAGACAGACAGACAGACAGATAATACATCTAAAAAATAAAAAGGTTACAACTGTTGTTAGCAGTCTGAGAACAATTTTCCTCCCTAGATATCAAATGATGATTGTCTGTCGTTACACATGAATGACCTTCTTAAAGAATAAAATGTTATTGAGAAAATTAATAAGGCTATTCAACGCTAGGATGCTAGTATGTGCTATATTTAAGGAGTAGCAGCCCCAAGGTAGGTTCTAAATATTTGTATTATTTTATATGGATGTTTTGCTTGTAAGTATATCTATGCATCACTTGCATGCCTGGTGTACACAGAAACCAGAAGAGGGCATCAGATCCCCTGGAACTGGTGTTATGGACTATTATGAGCTGCCGTGTGGGTGCTGGGAATCGAACTCTGATTCTTTGCAAGAGCAGCCAGTGCTTTTAGTCACTGAGGCGATTTCTTCAGCCACATGATGTGTGTGTGTGTGTGTGTGCGCGCGCGTGTGCGTGTGTGTTCATTTTCACAGGTGTGAACTCCAGAGTAGGGGACGGTACTCACAATGCCTGTGGAATGTGAATGCCTATGTACTTCCTGCCGCCTGAACAGGGTTTCTGGACTTCCTGCAGTTGCTAGCTGTGGGGGCTGAAGGTGAGCAAAGGCTCATCTCTAAACTTCCAACCAGCAATGTCGTCAGGGAAGGGGCCTAGAAGACCTGGAGACATCCCCTTACAGCAGTGGCTCAGGCCCCTGCTTCCGTTTCTCTGGTCTTGGAGCCAGCCACCCAGGCATTACTCCTTCCATCAGCATATTTTCTCTTGGCACCGGAGGATCTAAAACAGACCCGGCACAGTCCCAGACTTCACCTTGTAAATCATCGAGAAATACGATGACCTTCTGCAGAAATGATGTTCTACCTTTCAAAGTTCATCCACTTCTGAACTAAATCAAGGGTGGCAGCCCATGTTCGGCTGGGTTCTTCACGACGCTTGACCCCAACCCCCCTTAAATCCTTGTGCTCCTGCTGGCAGCCCCCTTACGAACTGCCCGGCAGGTGCAGAAGGTCCCACTTACTGACTGTTCTTCATGCTGGTTCAAGTTCCACTTTTTAATAAAGCTTGGGGCCAGGTACTTGAAAATCATTAAACATAACTACTAATGTTCTTATGCATTTCATGTGTCTCAGAGAGTTTTGTGCCCATTGCTTCCTCTTATGCCCTAGAAAAAGACCCTGAAAGCCACTAGATACCCTAGGACCAGAGAGACAAAAGGTCAAGTCAGGTGGGTAATCCCAGCAAGGTCACCCACCATGCCCAAGGCTGTCTTTCTGGGTTCATACTGTGCTAATCTTGCCTCCTGGAAACAAGAAGCATCAGAAAAATAATAACAGTAACGGCAATAATGATTGTTAAGACCTTCTGGGCACTCGCAAAGAGTCAGGTGCCAGGTCAAGCCCTTCATCTGCGTCACTACATCTGACATTCCCAGCCCCCTTTGAGTTTCTCCTCACTAAATCTGTGAATTTTCAGAACCTCTCTGAGTGTTATAAAGCACCAGGTTGATCATCTTCCAGAACATTCTGGACTGCCAATGAGTTGCCTGCAGAGTCGGAAAACTTAGGTCAAAATCTGGGCATTGCCAAAGGCTTGAGTGAGTGGCTGCAGAAACCCTTGGAAAAAATTCTTTAACCAAGTACAGAAGTCTCATAAAATGCTCGGGACCCAGAAAATGATTTCATAAGTTATTTTGATGGCAAAAAAATGTATGAAACAGAATTGACTAATTCATAAATAACTCCAGAATCTCATCTATTATTTCCCACATCATAACTTACAAGGGAATAATTGTTTCTAATTCTGCTGAGTATTTTCTCATGCTTTCTCGGTACCCTTGGTAAATCTTATTAGTTGGGTAACTCCTAAGACATTTATAACTTTCTTCTGTAGTAACGAGAACAAGTACATATTAATAGCTATTTGTTTTTAGTACAACGCAGCATTAATTTCACCACTAGGAATGCTTTTCTTTCTTTCTTTGCTTTTTTTTTTTTTTTTTTTTTTAATTTCTCATCTCAGGGAAAAGAAGCTGAAATCCCACCCCAACCCCAAAAGCTTATAGAACAAACAACAACAAGAAGAAAAAAAAAAAAACTCTGTGTCCTGTGATCTTATACAAATCCCAACTTGCATTTTATTTACTATGTACATTACTGCAAACCAATATGAACCATAACTCCATTTAGATAATAATAATCAAATTATCCAACCTGGGGTAGCATGCTTTATAGATTTTGGTCTAAATTTAATATAAAAATGCACTACTCCTTGTTTGGAGGAGTTTATTAAGGGTTAGCAAAGAAAAAAGCTTTTTCAATAGTCTATAACTCTCTAATGGCCTTTTTCAAATAAAATGGGAAAGAATTTGAAAAGAAACCTATATCGGTGAGCTCCAATTGTAACATTACAGTACAGGTCCATAAATCTTGACATGCTCAGAAGATTGCCTAAACCAGCAATACAATCTGTCCAAACCTCATTGTCTCCACGACCAGCCAGCCTCATTTTAAGAAATGTATGTGGTCTTCAACCTAATTTTATCACCTTCATTTGTAAACTAGTCAATCAATCAAAGCATCCCGGGAGTCTAAATAGAAAAAGGAGTGCATTTTCATGCATTCCGGGCGACACAGTAAAAAATTAATCTCCACTTGATCAGACGTTTCTTTCCCTCATCTCAATAGACCATCATTAGGGTCAGCAATGTATATTAAAAACAGAGTCACCGCAAACAGTTCACCAGCTGGAGTTTGCAAGCTGCTTGCCCTTTCCTCGGAAACATCCCTCCTCCGTGTGAGCCTGAATATGTTCACTAGATTCATCTGGAAGGAAGCAGGCTGGAAATAAAGACTTAGAAAATGCCAGCAACCCTAGGAAACTCAGACTGCTGTCCAAGTGCCTAGAACAGGGACTCCCTCCCGGGAGACTGTGGCAGGAAAGGACTTGGCCCAGGTGTGCCCTGTATACTGAGAGTGGGGGCAGGAGCTTGTTTGGGGCAGGACTAATAACTCAAGGGCACAGTGTGCCAGGGCTCACACTGAAGGCTTCACACACACAGGGCTTCATGACAGCTTAGCATCTCTGCCTCAGCTGGGGTCTTTGAGGTTTCTGCACTTTGGGCACTGGCCTCTGTTGTGTGAGGTCTCAGGGGAGGTCAAAAACCAGGCTTTTTCTAGGCACTTCCTTAGGAATATTTGTCAAAGAAGGTTGTTGCTTAACAGAAATTTTGTTTTCTGGCCATTGACCTGGGCACCATCCTTGGCATCTCTCTCTGTCTCACACCTCCACATGTTCAAAGCAACATAAAGCCCATGTGGCTTTACCTTGAGGATACAACCAGACTAAGACCTGTTCTCTCTGCCTGCACTGTCACCAGGAGCTTTGAGTGGCTATTGCATACAGTTTATCTTAAACGGATTAGCACCTCTTAGATCTTCTAAACAAAACAAAGCAAAGCAGATTGTTCTTCTGGTCTACCCCAGCCTCCAGACGCAATCATCTCATTCAGATAAATAACCATTGTCCTAAGAAGGGCTAAACTAAGATACCGAGCCAAATCTCCCCTATAATAACTCCGTTCATGAGCCTAATGTCTCAGACAGCATAGTACTGTGGTACTTGTAATCAAATCCCCTATTGCACTTTTTCCTCTGTGCTGGTCAACAAGGCAAGTAGCTTACTACAGTTTTGCTACCAACCTCTCTATAGAAGAGAGACTCCTGGAACTCACCGGAAGTTAGAGCCTTGATCAAGAGGAGACACAGGAAGCAGTGGCACTCAGGACACAGCAGACGTGCAGGAGTGACACATTGAAAGAGCATATGCTTGTGTCCAAATCTTGGCCCCCACAACTTGGGGTTGGGGTGACCTCCCACAAGTCATTTGATCACCTAACACCACTCCTGACACCCGGAAATGCCACCTTATTTTCCCTGCTCTCCAGCCTTAAGCCAACTGAGAAGACATCTGAATATTTGGCAATATCCTTAAACACAAAAGCCACAAAGGGTCCCTACTTTAGGATATCAAGGGGGCAGATGATCTTCCAGTTCCCACAAAGCCACACCTCGGGCAGCTGTCTTCTTTTGAACTGCATTTTACAAAATAGGAGTGAGATTGAGTATCTTTTTATGTATTTTTTTAATTGCCTCGTGCTTTTTACCTTTATTTTGCTCCTATCTTTTGTTGGTGTATTAGTCTTCTTGATTTACAAAAAACACATTGTATATTGAGCCATACATGATGTAAATGGTTCATCCAGGTTATTTTTGTCTATAAGTTTGTGATAAAAAAAACTTCCTACTCTTGGGACTGAAGGGATGACTCAGACAGTAAGAACATATCCTGTTCTTGTTAGGATACAAGTTCGGTCCCAAGTACCCAATTAAGTGGCTCCCATCCTCCAGAAACTCTAGCTCCAGGCAGTCCTATGCCCTCCTCTGGCCTCAGTGGGTAGTCCCATTCCGTGAGCACCCTCACATGTGCACATACCACACACAGACACACACGCATACACAAAAATAAAGATTAAAAAATATTTTAAGTTCTTAATCTGTATCTCAACTTTTTTGTTTGTTTGTTTGTTTGTGAACTTGGCTTCATTTGGAAATCCTACTGTAAAATTCCAGTACCTTCTTATTATTCTTTCTTCATTAGCAAAACAAAACAAAAATATCCTGCCAGGAACTGGAGAGATGGCTCAGCAGTTAAGAGCACTGATTGCTCTTCCAGAGGACCTGGGTTCAATTCCCAGAAACCACATGGTGGCTCACAAACATCTGTAATGGGATCCGATGCCCTCTTCTGGTGTGTCTGAAGACAGCAGCAGTGTGCTCACATACATAAAATAAATAAGACTTTAAAAAAAAATTCTACCATTGATACCACCAACTCTTTCCTAGGAATCAAGGAACTAAACCATCTGGAAACAAGGCCATGGAGTTCCACTGAGCATGTCATTAGATCCCAGCCTTTCTCTCACACATGACTCATCTGGGATGATTATTCAGTATGGGACAAATTAAAAGAGTGTGTAATGAACATGGATCTCAGATCTCAGCTTCTGGGCTACACCATAGGTCTGGCTGAAGGAGGCTGGCCATGCTAACATACTGCAGGAGAAATTCATTCTGCCTGTGTCAACTCTAGGAACAAACAAGATGAATGACAAAGTTTTATCAGGGCACCAAGGGTCAACCAGTTGCCCCAGGCTTTCCAGAAGGATTTCCCAGAACCAAACTCCAGAAATGTTGACACAGAAGACCCACCTTTGTGGAGGAGCTGTATACACAGGAGTACATACACAGGAGTGTGCACAGAAACTGTACACACAGGAGTGTGCACAGGAGATGGACACACAGGAGCTGTACACACAGGAGCTGTATACACAGGAGCTGTACACACAGGAGCTGTACACACATGAGCTGTATACACAGAAGCTGCACACACAGGAGTTGCACACACAGGAGTGTGCACAGGAGATGCACACACAGGAGCTATATACACAGGAGCTGCATACACAGGAGCTGCACACACAGGAGCTGCACACACAGGAGCTGTACAAACAGGAGCTGTATACACATGATCTGTATACACAGGAGCTGTACACACATGAGCTGTATACACAGGAACTGTATACACATGAGCTGTATACACAGAAGCTGCACACACAGGAGCTGTATACACAGGAACTGCACACACAGGAGCTGTATACACAGGAGCTGTACACACAGGAGCTGTATACACAGGAACTGTATACACATGAGCTGTATACACAGGAGCTGTATACACAGGAGCTGTATACACAGGAGCTGCACACACAGGAGCTGCACACACAGGAGCTGCATACACAGGAGTTGTATACACAGGAGCTGTATACACAGGAGCTGTACACACAGGAGCTGCATACACAAGAGCTGCATACACAGGAGCTGCATACACAGGAGCTGTACACACAGAAGCTGTGCACACAGGAGCTATATACATAGGAGCTGCACACACAGGAGCTATATACACAGGAGCTGTATACACAGGAGCTGCACACACAGAGCTGTACACACAGGAGCTGTACACACAGGAGCTGTATACAGAGGAGCTGCATACACAGGAGCTGCACACACAGGAGCTGTATACATAGGAGATGTATACACAGGAGCTGTATACACAGGAGCTGTATACACAGGAGCTGTACACACAGGAGCTGTACACACAGGAGATGCACACACAGGAGCTGTATACACAGGAGCTGCACACACAGGAGCTGCACACACAGGAGCTGTATACGTAGGAGCTGTATACACAGGAGTTGTATACACGGGAGCTATTTACACAGGAGCTGCACACACAGGAGCTGTACACACAGGAGCTGTATACACAGGAGCTGCATGCACAGGAGCTGTATATATAGGAGCTGTATAATATAGGAGCTGCACACACAGAAGCTGTATACACAGGAGCTGTATACACAGGAGCTGTATACACAGGAGCTGTATACACAGGATCTATATACACAGGAGCTGCATGCACAGGAGCTGTATATACAGGAGTACATTCACAAGAGTATGCAAAGGAATCTCCACTACTGGGGTCTCATCAAAATATGCCATAGATATTTATTCAGCACTTTCCTCTCAAAAGGATAAAAATGACAAAGGTTTTATGACACTTTGGGATTTCTAATGATCCAAGAGCATCTTCAGCCAGACATGGTATACACCTGTAGTCTCAGATATTTGGGAGATAAGGCAGGAAGATAGAAAGTTGGAGGCCAGTTTGGACAGCTTGGAACACAATACCCATTGCCTTCATGGTGGACCTCTAATAAATGGGGTTTCTCTTTTCCTTCTTTTCTTCCTTCCCTTCCATAAGGGCTCTTTCTAGACAGAGAAATGAATGAATATACATACATAAATACATATGTATATTTTTATATTTAAAATACATATTTATAATATATAAAGAAATACTGCTAGAACCATCAAGAACTATTCATGAATATTAGAAAGAAGGTTTTCTTGCCTCAAATGGAAGTTGTACAAGTTGTTAGTGAAAACCAGAGTAGAAGCGCCTAAGAAAGACCGTTCCCCTCTCCCTCAGCCAGAATAGTCACTTGCTTAACCCACACATTTAAACAGGAAAAGGACATTTCAGAGAAGGTCATCTCAGTGACTGAAGGGAGGGCAGTGGATCTAAGTGTCTTCCAAACTCCCTCAAGGAATTCAACCAGATGGACTGAGAGCTTTAAGAGGGACTTGTGTCTTTACTGAACACAGAACTATCCTTGTAATTCTTCCTTAAGCAAAGCAACAACTACTTACATATCTTTACATGGTATTCGGCAGTAAGTAGTGAGGAGATGACTTAAAGCCCTGGGGAGGATTGTATAGGTCCTGTGCAAACAGCACAGCATTTTATATGAGACTCAGGTGTCTGAGACTCTGCTGTTACAAGTGGAGATACCCAGGACCCACTGCCCTTGAGTATCAAGGGACAACTTTATTTTTATAAGTCATGAGACAACTACCGACTTTTGTGAATAATACTAGTTGAACAGAAAAAGGAACCGAAAAAGTTTGATTTATATTTAAAAAAAAAAAATCCAGCTTCTAAAGGGGTTTTCAACCCTATAGGAAGAACAACAATATCAACCAACCAGACCCTGCAGAGCTCCCAGGTACTAAACCACCAACCAAAGAGTACACATGGAGAGACCCATGGCTCCAGCCACATATGTAGCAGAGGATGGCCTTGTAGGGCATCAATGGGAGAAGAGGCCTTTGATCCTGTGAAGGCTCAATGCCCCAGTGTAGGGGAATGCCAGGGCGAGGAGGCTGGAGTGGGTGGGTGGGGGCACCCTCATAGAATCAGGGGGAGTGGGGAATGGGATAGGGGGTTTCCAGAGGGGAAACTGGGGAAGGGGATAACATTTGAAATGTAAATAAATAAAATATCCAATAAATAAAATAAATAAATTTTTTAAAAATCCAGTTCCACAAAAATAACATTTAAAGTCAACCTTTTTTTTTTTTTTTTTTTCAAGTTCAGGAAATAGAATCCTTTGACCATAAACACTCATTCCCTTTGACAAATAGCCCTCATCAACGGTATTAAGCTTAAAAATAAAAACATATTCCATCATATGTAGCTTAAAAAGTAATCCTATAATTAATAGGTGAAAAACAGAGAGAGAGATTGCTGAAGATTAAGATTAAGCCCTGCAGAAGCGAATGTTCTAACTGGAAATTGGTTTAATTAATAGCACATTTTACATAATGATTACAGTGTAATTGCGCTGACTAGCAGAGTGTCATTAAATATACCAGTGCTCCTTTACAACACCCTAAGGCTAAAAATAATGAGTTACATTGAAAATCACTGTGCAACAGGTTCATAAATAACAGTTAAGCCTATACAAGGCGAATACTTATAAATAATAAATATTTGGCTTTTGTAATTGAAGGAAAAATGACAGCCTTCTTTTCTACCACCTCATAGATTGCCATGTTATAATGCTGGAAAGATTTTTTTCCCCCTTGCTTTCTCTAGAAGGTCTTGAATAATTTATTCAAATGCTAATATTCCACGTAGTCTGACTTTGAGGAACAAATATTCCTACATAAAGAATAAATGCCAAGCTGCTTATTACCTCTCGCGCCGAGCTTTCCGCCACGCATCCCCCAAAACCTCCGCCGTCCATTACACCTGTCACATGAAGTTAGTGGCCAAATTTTCTTGCAAGGAGGCGGTATTTTTCTTTAACTAAAAATTACCCCTTCTCCCAAAATGTCCATCATGTTTAGGGCACAGAGGATGGCAGCTGGCCCGTGATGCAGAAGGAAGAGAATGCAGCCTGGAAGCGGCCTCACAGGCCATTCTCCCTGTCCGCCATGATACCTGAGAATATGGAGGAGACAGTTAATGCTCGCAGAGACTCGGGGCCTGTGCAAGGCCAATGTCATAGCCCCCATCTTTATCTCCTCGGCTCCAAAATGGAGTCTCATTCCTATGAGATGCCAGAAAGCCATGGGCAAAGCAGTTTGTTTCCTCAAGGAAGGCCCTAACCGTGGCCTCTGTGTGAGGGTGATGGACAAGGGCAGAGGCGGCCTCCACTGTCCAGGAAGAATGCAGGAGAAAGCTATTCCAGAGAGTGACAAGCAAGACTGGCGCCTCAGCCTTGAAAGCCTAAAAGCACCGTTCATCTTTGGGAAGGCAGCTCTTCCCTGAGGCCAGGGGGCAGACTCATTAGACAAGAGAGGGCCTTAGCGTCAGCCATACCTCAGTTTTAGAACTGAATCTACCAGTTACCTGTGTGATGCTGGGCAGGTCGTCATTGAGTATGAAAACAACACTGTTTTTGAATCCCAACTTCTGAGCTAAAGGAGCCTCCGTTTCCTAATCTGTACAATGGGACAATAGTCTCTGCTTCCTAAGATTGTTATGAGAAATAAATTTTAAAAAAATTTAAGTGTGTCACCACACACCACCCACTCATCTCTGGGGTACTGTATACCAGGCTCCAGGCCTTTTACTGTAGAAGAGACATGCTCCCTCTGGCCTCAGGGTCCTTGCAGTCGGCTTTGTCTGCGACTCTCTTCCTGCCTGCCTGAGGAATGCTTATGATTTTAGCTCAAACAAGGCATCCTCACAGCAAGGTCTCACACTAGGTCAGGCCCTCTGTCACAGCACCCTGCCCCGTGCTTTCATGGGCTTCTCATTACCTAAAGTTATATTTTGGAATTATCCGGTAAACCATGTCTATTAGTAAACTGTGCGTGCCAATGCAGGCAGCAACCGTGACTGTTTGGGCTTACGATAAGTCTTGTCCAAGACTCAGGACATGGTCCTCAGTAAGCAACTGGAGAAATAAAGGAAAGGATGAGGAGAAATGGTGCAAAGGGGAAAAGAGATGGGAGGGTAGGAGACGGGAGAGGAGCTGGGAGGGTGGAGAAGGGGAGAGGGGATGGAAGGGTGCAGACGGGAAAGGGGAGACAAAACGGGGTCATTGCATCATCAAATATCGAAATAGCAGAAAACACAATACTCAGTAGCAGGCTATAACTCTGCATACCACTTCCTCCTAAGCCAGTGGCTCTCACCGTGGGTCGTGACCCCTTTGAGGGTCCCATACCAGACACCCTGTACCTCAGAGATTTGTATTAAGACTCATAACAGTGGCAAATTTACAGTTATGAAGTAACGATGAAATAATTTTCTGGTTGAGAGTTTCCACAATATGAGGAACTGTGTTACGAAGGTTGAGCCCCGCTGTCCTAAGCCATAATTTATATCGTATTATTTACACAAAGGAGATTGCTTGCGCATCATCCCAGAGCAATGCCCGGCAGATGCATGGGAATAAGGGAAGGCTATCTTTACTCTTTCTGGCTCCTCTTGGGCGTTGGAACCATGCAGTCAGTATGTGTGATTTGCTCTCCCTGGTGCAGAGCCGAGGAAAGAGCAGGACTCCCGCTCGGTCCTGGCACTGATGGCCACAGGCAGAGGTGGGAAAGCATGGATCAGCTTTTTCCTCCCCTCAGTGGCAAGACCATTAGGAGATGGAATTTACTGTTTGGTTTGCGTGTTCTCCATTCCTCATTGAGGTTCAGTCCCAAATTGCTAAACCTCCATTCAACAGTTAAATTAAACATAACTAACTTTGTTGATATTATTTCACAGCCGAATAACTTGATATCCATACTCCTTGTGTGTTCGATAAGTATGGAGCTCAGACACATTTTTAAGTCTCTGCTGGTGATGGATTCTGCTGAGCTAAACCTGCGTTTCACAGGCTTTTGCTCAGCTGAGACGGGGCGTGCTGTAAAAATAAGCTTCAAAGCTGTAATTTTGATGGGCCCCTCTGAGCCAGGGAACATCCCTCTTTCCCTCCTCCTCCTCTACAGCAACCTTCTGGAGTACACCTTCTGGCCTCACCAAGCACTCAAGCAGGGAGACTGGAAGATAAGCCTGCCCCTGTGAGGCACAGTGATTGACAGCTGAGGTGGAAGACAAACCTCTCACCCTCTGGTGCTATTCATGTTGTGTACTGTCCCTCCTCTGACTTGGCGGAAAGTGCCGAGCAAACGGTTGAGCAGAACAGTCAAAGTGCATGTTAACCCATCAAGCCCATATGGAGCAAGCTGTGTATAAGTCCCCATGCTAAATGCTATGGACACTAGGATAAAACTGGGTCAGTCTGAAAGGTAATAAAGGGGCAATCCCACTTCAATGAAGTACTTGATCTACAACAGAGGCATTTGCACCGGGTTTTGTGTCCCAGACACTATCAATGTGAACGTGACAGTTGAGAGAGAAGGGAGCAAGCCTCTCAAAAGCCAAGAAGAGCCACGGAACTGGGGATCAACACGCTGAGGACTTGTATTTTTCAAGTCCCGTGGCTCTATGGAGTGTCAGCACTTTACATCAATTGGATAAGCCAGAAAGCCAAGACCAAAGAGTTTCCCTAAGATCACAAAACTGCCAAGGCAGAGTCTGGATATCAGTGCCTGGGCCTCCCACAGAAAGCCAGCTCCCACTGACTGCAGCCAGCTCCTGCCTTACACACTTTCTTTATAGGTTGAGGGAGAATGTTTCAGCAATAGCTTAAAACTATCCTACAGGGGCTTGAGAGATGGCTCGGCAATTACGAAAATATGTTGCTCTTGCAGAGGACCCATGTTTGGATTACAGTACGCATATGACGTAGCTCACAACCACCTTTAATGCCAGCTCCAGGGAATCCTACACTTCTGCAGACACCAGCACTCTGTAAGAGCCAGCGGTTGAGGAAGACTTGGACAAAACAGTGACTTCAGGATGTTACAAGACCAACGCACTCATGAGCTCTTAGCAGCTGAACTCTGTACAAGATCAAGCCAGGCAACATTGTAACACAGATGGGAGCTGTACACACAAGCCTCCATCTCCCACTGAGGAGCACTTGACAACTGATGGCTGCTAAGATAGCAAGGACCAGTCTTCCTTAGGTTTGTGGTCCTTGGTAGGTTCCCCATGCTCCAGTGGATAGCCCCACACCCGTGCACATGGGCAGCACTAACTGGACTCAAAGGGTTACAAAAAAAAATTAAAAGAAGACCTGAAATTGGGACCCAGGAGGAGGCAGGAAGGAGAGTAGGGGGTGAATATAATCTATCTCTATCTCTATCAATTGGTCAATCGATCCACAGACAGACAGACACATATATGAAGCTCTCAAAGAGTTAATTTAAAATGTTGCATCAAGGCAGTTTGGTGGCTCAGTGAGAAAGATGCTTGCCACTAAACCTGACAATCTGAGTACAATCTCTGAAATCCACACAATATATAAGTCAATATATAATAAATAATTTTAATTATATTAAACTCTTTCCTAAAGCATCCTGGAAATTATTAACTATGTGTTAACAAAAATTATGGGAATTAGCTTAAGAGAAGAAAAACAGGAGACACAGAGGTAAACATAAATACAGGTATATATCTCAAAACAGTAAGACAGTAAGTCAGCCTCTCCAGAGATTGGGACCAAATGGTGCAAAGCAACTTTCTTGGGGAAAATCCTGCCTCTCTACTCATACCCTACTCTGGAAGTGTTCTTTAGGTCACATCCATGTATCTCTTCAGGCTATTTTTTTTTTGTCACTGCTTCCTGACAAAGCAAAGAGGGCCCACTGCTCTTTACTCATTCCTAGAGAACCCTAACACCTTCATGTCCTCAAGAATATTCCTGAAGATGAAATATGGCTGCACCTCCAGTGTCAACTGGGTCCACTGCTTTCACCCTAAAGAATAAGGCCCAGGCCGGAGGGAGGTATAGAGCACAAACATCTGGGCCAGGTGAGCGAGGTCAACATGAAGGCTCATAATCTGTATACTTGACATAGTATGTGTCTTAGTTTGCATTCTATTGCTGATAAACACCATGACCAAAAGCAATTTGCAGAGGAAAGAAAATCACCTTAGCTTATTATGAAGAGAAGTCAGGGAAGAAACTCAAGGTGAGAACTAAAGCAGAACTGCTTACTGGATTGCTCTCTGGGGTTTGTTCAGCCTACTTGTTTATACCACCCAGGACCACTGACCCAGGAGTGACACCATCCACAGTAGACTGTGTCTTCCCACTAACCAGAAAATGCACTACAGACTTGCATTGTCTCAGCTGAGGTCCACAGTTTCCAAATGATTCCAGCTCAAGTCAAGTTGACAAAACAACAACAAACCACAGTGTGGTAACATGGTAGGTATCTTTACAGTCTTCCTCATCCAAGCCACTATGAGAAAAATGTTAGACAAACCTTGACTGAAGGAAACTAAGCAAAAATCCCTGACTTGTCCATCTCAAAACTGCCAGGTTCTGCTACAAATGAAGCTCAGTGGTGAATTGTCTGCCCAGCTAACAGAAGGTTCTGAGTCCCACACTTTCCAGTTCATAAAGAGCCATGGGAGCTTGAGAAACTGTCACAGACAAGAGGAGACCAAGGACATGTAATACCTAGATGTCATGTATCGTCCTGAGTGGGATCCTGGGACAAAACAAGAACATTGTGTGAAAAGACAGGAAGCATGAACGACATACAGATGGTTAATAGCAATGGAATGATACAGTTGTAGTGAACTAGCTTAGAAAAAGGTAGGAAACACAGAGGTAAACCTAAGTACAGGTGTATTTCAAAACAATAAGTCAGCTGGGTCTCTCCAGGGATTGGGACTGAGCCCTGGAAAGCTCCACTCTTGGAGAAATTCTGCCATTGTACATGTCCCCTTTCTCTGTTCTCTTTCTCCTCCTCCCGCCCTCTTTTTCATATGCCCAAACCATCCTCAACCCCATCCTCATCCTCATCCCCATCCTCATCCCCATCCCCATCCCCATCCCCATCCCCATCCCCATCCCCATCCCCATCCCCATCCCCATCCCCATCCCCATCCCCATCCCCATCCCCATCCCCATCCCCATCCCCATCCCCATCCCCATCCTCATCCACATCCACATCCACATCCTCATCCCCATCCTTATCCCTATCTCTATCCTTCCTCCTCCTTCTCCTCCCTCTCTTCCTCTTCTTCCTCCTCCTTTCCCCTCCTCCTCCTCCAGTTCATTATTTGTAACAAATGTGCCAGGTTGATGCAAGCTGTCAATAATGAGAGGAAATCGGTACAGAGATACACAATTCTGTACTGTCCTTGCAGTTTTTCTTACATCCACAATGCCTCTAAAGGGAAGCTTACCAAAGCAATGTGTTATGCCCTCCCTGTGAATTTATGCTAGATACAGCAGTCTAAAGTACAAAGTCCTCATCTGCTGCCGCTGTCTCCTGATCCACCCACCAGTGTGGCCTGCTAGACCTTTGTGATACGGGATGACATCAGTACACCCCACTATCCTCATGCATAGAAGGTAGTCTGTAAATGTTTGTTGACATAAACCACCATTGATCTCTAACAAAGGTTACATCTGTAACAAGGCTTTGCCTGTCCTAGAATAGGTCACAGGGCACAGCCCTTGGACACAGTGGTTTCATTTTGCTTATCACCCCCTCCTCCTCTAACAGAGTGAACACCTTTTCAGACTGCTATACCCATCACTGAGACACACCAGGGGCTAGAGGATTCTTGTTCCCATAATCCTTTAGTCCTGGCATGGTGAACTGGAACTGGTAAGTTCTAGACTTCAGCAATATTTTGTAGCCATTGGGGAACCCATTCTTGCATTGCTCTGACAGTCTATGAAGCCTTTCAAGGGCTAAATGGCTCTTGTCAGGATTAACCTTTGGAATGGACACCAAAAATAATTATACATTTACTCTAATAGTCTGGGCTTGAAAAGGAAGGGGTAGGCGTGGCTTATTTCACTCCCTTCATTCACAAGATTAAAGAACTCCTGAGACCTGGAAGGTGTGTCTGGCACTGAGTTGAGCTTTGTCATTTTAACCCTTTCTCTTCTTTCTCTGTCTTCCCACAGCTATTCTACATGTATGAACTGCATATTACCTGCTTAACTAATTCCTCAAGGAAATATGCCACTACTTCATCAGGCTTCTTCATCTTCTTCAACTGCCCCTGAACATCTTCTGTTCTGTAAAATGACTGGACTCTGTGTTGTACTTTGCAAATAGTGAATTGGGAATTCGGCATCCTCACTGTGGCTCATTGTGAACCCTGTCACATAGACAATCACAATGTCCCTTAGTCATACCTGAATTTTCACATCACAAGGAGTAAGCTGAGTCCCACTGGCACTGGGCATCAATGCAACCACTCACATATGAGAGCTCCTGTCACCTGAAACCCAGAGCAACCCCGACCCCCTGCATCAGCAAGAAAGCAGAAAAGTGGTCCTGCTCTACCGATGCTCTGAGAAGGTCATTTGGAATTCTGCGTTCCAATGATGCTGAAGGCTATCCCTCCTGGCACTGCCCTGTGTTCCCTGCACCTGGTCTCACCCTGAGCATCCAAGCATACACAGCTCTCCACTCACCCCAGGTAAGCCCAGGTCACTGCCACCCACTTGCCCCTAGTGAGCCCAAGCCATTAGCACAGACAAGGATAGTGATACAAGTTAGACAGGCAGAGAGCCAGAGTTAAGGAGATCTCTGTTCTCTGACTGGGCAGTGATCTGATTTCCAGTATCATGTCTCTATTTCAGGGCACATATGCCAGCGATATTGGTTCTTCCCCACCTCAGCCTAACCATGACTAAACAGGTTGATGAATGCCATGCATCCCATCACCATGCCTGCATATTTTCAGATATAATTCACTTTTGATCTGTGCCCTTGTGCAGCGGCGAATGAAAACAGTTAAGATTTCTTCCACTGTCTGCCTTTCAATGAATTAAACAGCCCTGCTGTCAATAGATTATATTCTTGTACAATGATAATAGCCCCCAAAACTAAGAGGCCTTGTCAGAAATTGCAGTTGTCACAGTGTGATGGGAATGATTTTACTTGGGGTTCGTCTGCCTCACAATCATCTCATAATCTGGATATACATCACAGCATGACATGTAAATTTCCTGGTACTCTGCTTTCATTTCCAGAGGCAGCAATCAAATGAAAAGCACTCAACCTCACCCAAATGTATAAATAATTTTCATTCAAACATATTAACAGTCAAAATATGAGAATTTATCACAGAGTGCTAGGCCTTTTAAGAAGCAATAAAGACTTTACTTTTTACGCATATTTCTCCTTAGAAAAGTAATATGAATAGTAACTCGCAATTTTGAAAAAAAAAATCGCATTTGAAAGTCCACGCAGAAACCACCTAATCTGCCAACTTCAGGATGGAAGTGTTTTGCCACAGATTTGATGCTTGGAGGAAAAGAGCCGAGAGAAATATTGGGTAGGAGAATTGCGTGCAGATTAATAATCACCTATATGACATGCCAGTATGTAAAAGTGAGAATTTATTTCCTCTTCACTGACCAAACCTGCTGTGCACCCAGAGCAGAACACTTCTTAGATGCAAGTCCTGGAGCCAGGAGCACACTGGGTAACAGGACAATGAAGGCTTTTCTCCCTGAGAAGCAGTAGCCTTGTCTGACAGTAACCCCCTCAAAAAGAAGGCCCATCAGGCTACAGTCAAGGACTTGACCAAACTGCCTGTTGACAACTAAAAGAAAAGGTGCTTGCCTCTGGAACTTCCCAGAAGCCCAGTGATCAGGTTCTGGTTTACGCTGTGGCCTGATTCAAGAGAATGTGGGGATGGCCCCAGGACCTGTTCACAAGAAAGAAGAGTTGCTCAGTGTTCCCTGCCAGAGGTGAGGAGCCTGCCAGCCCACCACAGACGCAGACTTTCTCTCAGCCTGACTAGATGGAGGAGCTAAAGACAGGACTTGACCAAAAAGAAAAGAAAAGAAAACACTCTGCTGACCAGAGTGTATCAGAGAAAGGATGCAACAGCCTGGCATCATCAAGCCCACAGTAGACCCACATGTGCCTTCAGAAGGTACCTTCTGCATTTGCTGCATCTTGTCTCTGAGTGGTCAGGAAGTGTGGGTCAAGAAGATGGGGCTTAGGATAAAAGACAGTCCATTTTCTCTTAACCTCTGAGCCATCTCTCCAGCCCTGACAGTCCACTTTCTCAACAATGCCAGTGTCTAAAGTTTCTTCTTCCTCACTTTAAATTTTTATACCCCTGCCTTCCCCTCCACTACCTCCATCATGTGCAAAAACTGCTAAGATGACAGTTTTCCCCGTTTCTCCACAAAGTATGCCTGCAGAAGTAGAAACACCATAACCCGGGGTACAGCAAGCTAAGCCATTTGAAATAAAACTTTGCAGTGCTAATGTTTTTGTAACTGCTTTCATATTGTAATGATATTTTTCCAAGCACTGGTTTTATTTGATCTTAAATACCTTTTTGGGAAAGTCCAGTGAGCTGACTCTAATAAAATCATGCTATTGAAAAAAGGTTTAAGTAGAATGTTCAGAATAAATTACAAAATTGCATGCAAGAATACCAGCTAGTGCTGCAATAAAAAGCTGAAAATGAGTATTCTTGCAATATATTTTAAAGAAGTAGTATACTTTTTCTGTCCATTTTTTTTCATTGAATGTTTTCTAACAGGATGCCTCCATGTTGAGAGGGGGGCTGCATACCAAATGAATAAAGTACAGGGGGAAAAATCACATCTCAGAGGAGAAAAAAACCCTGACTTTTGGGGGGAAGTATAGAATATATTTCATTTCATTTTCAATAACTGTTGGGAGATAATAGGAAATGTAATTTCCTTTCATTTGCTGTGCCAAAATACTTAAATTACATCATACTTACCCTGTCATAGTTCTCGCCACTATATTCGGGATCCTTTAATGGATTTCTCTTCCCTTATCTATGCCTGAGGAGCCACACGACTGTTAGAAACACAGAATGGCCTGCAGGCCTGTGTGGGAGACATCTGGCTGGTCTGAGTAGTGGTCATGGACAACTCTATTTCTGGCTTCTTATGGTGAAGCAGAGGAAGGCTCTCATAAGAGGTAGGGAAGACATCTTCTAAATGTTCTTGAAATCCTGGGCCCCAAAGCCCCTGCTAAAATGTTCATTCATCAGCCCCTCTCCCCATAAGGCAGTCTCACAGAAATTGGGTGCAGAAAGCCTAAGAGGGGGCAATTTTACATTCTTCCAATGGCACCATGATACCTCCACTTAAGACTGTGCTTTGGCCACTGAATCAAGCACAAAGCTTCAGGGTATATAAGAAATAATGTGTATGTAAATCAAATTAATCTACAAACCACAGGTCACTTTCTTACCACGATATCAGACAGAAGCAAGGATTCCTCATCTTATACAGAGAAATCTGGACAAAGAAAAGGTGGCCATGGTGTGATGAGGAAGATCTAGGGTAGAGCAGTCACTTGGTAGTTACCCAGCATTCCTTCTCTCAGTCCACCTTCCTTCGTGGCTGAACTTGATCTTGTTCAACAATTTCTTCAACCCATGGCCATACATCTCAGGAGAAGCTGGCCCTTCAACATTTTTTCTTGTGCAGGTATGTATATGTGTGCATGTTCATGTGTGTGCACATCTGCATGCAGGTGAATGTGTGTGAGTGTATGTGCATGTGCATGTGTATATGTGTGTGTGAGTGTGTGTGTGTGTGTGTGTGTGTGTGTGTGTGCATGCACGCACATGCCTGTGGGAACCAGGAGTCAATGCTGAGTGTCTTCCTCAATCACTCTCCACCTTATTCTTTAAAACAGACTCTCTCACTGAATCTGGAGCTCACCAACTGACTAGGCTCGCTGGCCAGTGAACTCTAGGACTCTGCCTGTTTCCAATCTACGTAGCACTGGATTTGGCATGGTCACATGCCACCATGATCAGCTTCTTATGTAGATTTTTGGGATTCATACTCAGGTTTTCCTGCTCATTCAGAAAGCACTTTACCAAATAAACCATCTCCCCCTGCCCCCCAGCCTGAGGGGGATGCATACTTAGTTCTTGATGCCTTAACAAATACCATAGACTGGGTGGCTTTGACAACCCAAACATATTTTTTAACAGTATCAGAGCTGGGAAGGCCCAAATCAAGATTGGATAGGGTTGGCCAGTGTCTCCTGGGAGCTCTGTTCCTGGCTTAGAACCACTTTTTTTCTAAGCACTCACATAGCCTTTCTGGGAGTTAGGGAGGAGGGGGGAGAAGAATAAAGGGAGGGAGAACGAGAGAGAGAACAGAAGAAAGAATCTTCATATTGTCAGAGAAGGTCACCAATCCTAATGGGTTAGGGCTCCACTTTCATGATTCATTTAGTTTTAATTACTTCTCTGATCCTTAATCTCACCCTCCAACTTGATGAGCTCTAGATCACTGGGAGGTGAATTTCTGGACACGCCTGAGGGTGATTATTTTGATTGGGCTAATTGAGATAGGAAGACCTGCCCACTGTAGGTGGCAGCAATTTCTTGGATTGTAACATGAAGTGTATAACGAGTAGACAGTAAGCTAAGCACAAGCTGATGCAAGGTGAGCAGCTATCTCAATGCCTTGCAGCTGCTTGAAGCTCTAGAGAACTAACACATGATGAACTGAGCCGTGGACTGTAAACCCAAATAAGCCCCTTTCCCCTTGAGTTGCTTTTGTCAAGGTATTTTCCACAACACCAGGAAAAGTAACCAAGACTAAGGCATCCCACTAAATACACTCAGAACGGGGCTTCACATAGATTATGAAGGACACAGCCAAGTTTACAACAGGCTGGTTAAACTGATTAAGGGACATCCTATTGCCTTTGCCACTTTTGTTGTTTGAGCAAGAAATGTCCCCCATAGGTTCATGTATTTAAGCACTTGGTCCCCCATTGATAGTATTGTTTGGGAAGGTTCTAGAACCTCTAAGAGCTGGAGCTTTGCTAGAGGAAGTTCATCATTGGGGGTGGGCTTTGAAGTTTTATAGTTCAGCTACACCTCCTATACTTTCTGTAATTCTCCTGCGGCTATGCCTTCCTCACCATACATACACACATACATACATACATACATACATATGTACATATATGCATGCATACATATATAATATACATTATATAATATATATGTTATATATTATAGTATATAGTATATATATTACATTAAATATTGTATGTTATATATTATATATATCATATAGATATAAAATTTTAAGTTTGGATCTTGTGTTCTTAAAGAAACTGGTGCTTGCCTAAAATGCCTGCCCTTGCTTGGCTGTGAAATGTATCATTCCAGTAATGTAGCCACTTTCCCCCTGAGTGTCTCACAGTATCTTCCCTCCATGTGTTCTGTCTTTGTGTCTTTGTATAAGGACACTATTCATGTTGGTCCTAAAATGACTTTGACATAATTACTTCTATAAAAAGTCTATTTCCAGCTGCCCAAATGGCTCAACAGGTAAAGGAACTTTCCACCAAACCCTGACAACCTAAGTTCACTCCCTGAGACCCATATGTGAGGAATCAAGAGGACTGACTCCCACAAGCTGTCCTTTAACATCCGCACATGCACTGTGGCACACACATGCCATTATGTGTGCACACATTCACGCACACACACAAAATAATTAAGTATAATGAATATTATGTATCTATATAAACTTCTATTCTGAGATACTGGAAATTAGAGTTGAATATATAGCAACATTCCACCTACTTGTGGTTCTGTAACCTTCCCAAGCAATTCTACAATCCAACCCATAAACATTTCCAAATTTAAACAAAGATACATTGATCTAAGGATCTTGATCACGTTGCTCAGCCTCTGAATTAACCAGACTGAATCAAATTAATCCTGCCTCAGGACTTTCTGATACTCCTCTTATCTGAAAACATCTTCCTGTGTTGGCTAAGTCACTGTGGATAGAGGTTTCTGTTGCTTGTAGCTACATGCACCTTCATTAACGCAACAAATATCAGGGAGAGTGGATGAATCCAAATTTACCATTTAATGACTACTCACTTTGTGGAAAGCACTTACACTCTGTGAGAATTTTCCATCTCTAAATGGAGGCATACACTATGTTAGCTATCGTAAGAATTAGGTAAGACAGTGCATGTAGGGACATCACACAGGAAAGGAGCTTAATTTATTGCTGTTCTGCTCCTTTGAAAAACTATTCCCGTGTCTTTGGAAGAGTAAAAACAATACCATTTAATGTAGTTATAAAGAGGTTAGTGAGAACCAATCGTTCTTTCTTGATGTATATGATCTATATTACCTTTCAAAATAAATCATTGTGCCCATGCCCTCTACTTGGGCAATTCTGCACTGTTTCAGACATCCTTGAGGCTGCTCTGAAAGCTGGCATTTGTGAGAGGCAGTCGGGAGACTGGTTGAAAGCCTTGGCTTTGGGTTTGAGTCATGCCATGGACAAATTATTGAACCTCTCTGTACCTTGATTTTCTTACTCTAAAATGGCAGTGATGGTGGTAATACTGTCGACTGAAGAGGAGTCTGAAGACACAGATGATTTGCAGGTGTCTGCCACGTAAGAAAGCATGTTAGGCATGCATGCTCTCTTCCTTCTGTAATCTCCAGTGTTGTCTGCGGTCCATCCTGAACACCATGGCAATGCTTTTCAAAGCTCAGTGCACATAGGACTTGTGATGCTTACTGGAAACATGGATTCCATAGACAAGCCCCCAATGACCCTGCCAGCACTCCCCAGTTCCATCAGGGAGTTTGGAGATTCAAGCTGAGCTGTGTTCCTGATACAGACACCCCTTCTCGCTGCCTCAGAAATTCTGTTGTTGCTGAGTGGAAGACAGGAGACTTGGATGTGGGTGCTACAAACCCCTCTTGGAGGTACATGTTTTTCATATTCTACTAACTACTATGGAAGCTTCTGGAAGGCAGAGATGACATCATCTCTCTGTCTTCCCCACCTCCCATATATCTAGCACAGTACTTTGTTTACAGCATCTCAAAGACTTTAATGTAGTTGCTTGAAACAACCTTTTGTTGGCATAGAGACCTCCATAGTTGAATCAGAGAGAGAAAAGAGATGGGTATCTAAGCAAAAGTGCACTGGGCTCCACTTCCTGTGCAGTGATTCTGAGGGACTCTTTAGGGGACATCTGCCCCGAGCCTATGCTAGCACCCAACTCTGTTTCAGTAAGGCCTGTTAAAACTTTAACCTAAAAAAGCAGAAAGTGGGACCCCTGGACGTCTATGTTGGCCTGGCTTCCGCCACCTGGGACACAGTTCCCTAAGCCCAAATCAAACCTTTGGACCTCAAGCTGAAGAATAAAGGAGACATACCAAGTGAGCCAATAAATTTAGACTTATTCTCTCTGGGTTGCTCAGCCGATTAAGTTCAGCTCTTTTGGGGCAACTTTAATGAAGGACATCTACAGGGCAGCTCTGTAGATCCACTAGTGTTAAAAAGCACGCACCGCAAGAGGGAATGTCAATATGGAGTGGTTGCTTCTCATTAACTACATAACTAAATTCTCAAAATTCATTTAATGTATCACCCTACTATGTGCGAACTCAGCTACATATTTCCTAGTCAGACTGGGAAGCTGATAGAAAGACTGCGTAGGCACAGTCTGACACATTATACTCACTTCACAAGCCCTTGTTATTAATTTTATTAATGCTTGTTGTGGTAGTTTTTCTCAAAATACTCAATTGGATGTTTCTCCATATTTTTATTTATGGTCTCGAGTAGCTACATGACATTATTGTGATTTCAAAAAACTAAGTTGCTCAAGTTTAAAGTTTCCCCATTATTTCCCCCTGGGCAGCCACCAAGAAAAAAACACACGACTCTGACAGCACCACCTAGTGGTTACCAGACAGTATGGCGGTGAAAGGTCCTTCCTTTTCCACAGCCATTTCCTGTGTGGACTCACTCCCTGGCTGGCACTTTTTCAAGTAGAAGGTGTGATCATGACACAATTCAAAACTCTCAACTGTCCTGGAGTATAGCTGACCAATAACTAGCATGTTTTATTTCTGTCCCCTCTCTGGGCTTTCAAACTCATTTCTTTCCTGACAGAATTTCAAAGTTTGTTATGGAGTTCTGATCCTTGTTTCAAAGTTTGTTATGGAGTTCTGATGCTTGTTTCAGAGGAAGAATACAATCAGATCCCTAACCGCACACACACAAAATATAAATATAAGATTTCAGAAATGCCACTAAGGGTATAAAATCACTAGGCAAAGATGTTTAATAGCACAAAACCAAATAAAACGTTCTTCGTTGTCTTCCACGAGCTACCGTGGCTGAGTGGTACTTAGAGCACAGCACCTCATGAACACTGTTCCGGGGGACACAGAGATGGATAAAACACAGTGTGTGCCTCTGTAGATGATTATCAAATGGAAGAGAAATGATAAACACATGCTAGCATGCTGTACAAAGCTAATAATGAAGTGGCTTAAAAGGAATTAATAGTATCAGTAGTGCAGCTACTCGGCGGCTGATACAAGAAAGTCAGAAACGCCTCACCAGCAGCGGGTGTTTCTAAGCACAGCAAGTGAAGCAGAGAAGATCAAGGAGACAGGACTGCACAGGAAGCTGCTGAGATGGGACTGTGCTCCGGCATTAACAAACCAGCGAAAGAACCACGTGACTAAGGGTAGTGAGACAGGGAGAGACTAGCAGGTTTGGAATGGCTCCTGGATCATCTTATTAGCCATGGTAAAGGTCTTTATATGATCTGAGTTAATTGTAGCTGGGCATCATGACCCATACCCATGGCCCCAGCACTCAGGCTGGAAAATTAAGGGTCTAAGCAAGCCTGGTCTATATAAAAAGAAAATTACAGATGGGAGGTGTCCATTTTTAATCCCAGCATTCAGTGGGCAGAGACAGGCAGATATCTGAGTTCAATGCCAGCCTGGTCTACAGTGTGAGACCATGTGTAAGCAAACAAATAGTTTCAAATCAGCATGAGCTACATAGCAATCTGTCATTTCAATGAGAGCAAAAAACGAATAAAAACAAT